>NW_005842362.1:575558-581075 GCF_000455745.1 Alligator sinensis
TTCAGGGTGGAGGGTGGGGAGAGAAAAAAAAAATTGCAGCCGCATTTAACCCCTGGGCTATGGAGCTGCTTGAAAGCAGGGACTCTGGGCAAACCCTGCACTGATCATGACACATGTGGAGCTCCCAGCAGGAGCAGCCCTGACATGCCAATGAGCTCTGAGAGCTCAGGGGCATCCAGGATCCCAGGGAAGAGTTGCAGTCACACCCCTTCAGCTGTGTGGCACATGTGCAATGAGCTCTTTTCTCTGGGCATGTGCCACACAGCCAAAGGGAGTGTGGCCTCATGTCCATCACCATGATCCTGAATACACCCATGCCTATGGAGATCTTGTCCTTTCACCCCCCCAGAAAGGTGCTTCTGACTCAGGGTCAAATAGTGCTGATGGAGCCCTCAGAGGATGCTTGCCATGCTGTATTTGTTCCAGAGATAAATTAAGATCTCTAGTCCCCTGGGATTGTTCAAATAGGTCGTCACTAACCCAGCTAAAATTCACTTCATTTATAAAAGAAGAAGAAAAAACAACCACCAAGAATTAAAACAGATGTGCATATACCATAAATTGAAGGGCTCTTCAATGGGCAATTGTTCAAAAGACATTTGATGGGTATAACATGTAATGTTTTTATATATCATCTTATTCCTATAGAAAAAGCTATTGCTGATGTCAGCCCATGTGGCCAAATCATTTGTTACAATTAAGTAGAAGGTTTCTTTAAACAAAGAACTGGATAATGCACTTTTGCTGTAAATGTCTTCATTTTTCGTCATTGTCATCATCAGTTTATTTATACAGCGTAATTCATGTAGAAAACATCCCCCAGCTCTGCACAAATCCAGGACAGAGCCAAGCTGAAAGTCACAGCAGATAACTGCAGAGTAAGCCTATGTAAAGAAAAAAAGAAGCTTTGACCTAAAGATCTTCAGGGATTTCACATACTTAAAAGCTTTTGTGAACACATGATGTTCCCAAAGTCCAGGTGCTTGCATAGCACATTAAGGTAATGTCTCTGCCAAGAAGAGTTAGCCTAAAAGAACAAATATGGCTTGCCTCTCATTTTAATCTGGGAGGGACTCAGGATTATAGTAGTCCTGTGAGTGACAAAGCAAAGATAAAATCTGTCTCCTCAGAATATCAAAGCTGCTGCAGGAATTAGACAGGTAAGGAGAAATGGAGTCCCTGTGACTCACTGATATGGGAAAACAAGCATATAATCCTAATTGTACAGTACCACTCATTCCTATAGTGCTTCTCAAACTGAAGGTGAAACAGAAACTATGTAGAAATTGTTTCATCTATCATTGAAAAGCAGGCAACTGGGCTGAAACACAGTAATATCGGTGACGCACAACAATACCCACTGGATTTGAACAGGAAATGAGGAATCCATTAGACTGCAAGGGGTATATCATCCTGGCAGAATTGGATTTGGTATTTGTCCAGGTCATCCGAGTTAATATGCTCACTCTGGGATTTTTATTTAGCACAATTCATTAAAGATTACTATTGTGCTAACTGTTTAACCCACTGCAAACATACTGAAATATAGCTATAGTCCCAATTCAAACTGCGTATACAGGGGTGCTCAGTCCTCTGGCCCACAGAGCTGTTCAACCTGGCCCACAAAGGTCTGGAAAATTGGTGGGGAAGGATTAGTGGGAGGAGGGGGAAAGGGGAAGACAAGAAGCAGTGGCAATTAAACTGAGGGATTGGGCCCAATGTGAAGTGAAGTTGGGGCTCAAGTGATGATTTGGTGCTTGGGTCCAGGCCCCAATCTGATGCATGCCAGATCAGGCCCACAGACTGGATCCAACCCACAGGGCCAAAAAGTTGAGCACCACTGTTGTACAAGAATGGTTCATTGAGAAAGCATTAATGCTGTCAGACCTTTTGTAGCAACATATGGCTAATTTTTCTCCTTCCTCTTCTATCTCTGTACAATTTTTGCCTACTGTTTATTGAGCACTTCAAAACACAAGCCTAGTATATTGGGGACTGGATGTATAAACAAAGACCCTTCCTCTATCTCTTGGGTTAGAACTGTTAGAACCAATTTACAGCATTGTTCAACATTAATAATTTCCTACAAGCTTGAAGTAAGCTCTGTGTTTAAAGCTATTCACATGGGCAGGATAGGCAAAGGACCCCAGGTGCTTCTTTTCAAATTAGGTGAAAAAATAGTATTCGAAAATTAGAATTAAGAAACATTTTACCCCAAAGAATTCTCTATCCGATTCATTCCAACCACAGTCCCTACTCCCATCTATCTTGACTTCCTGCTACAGAGATAAAGATGCCATGCACATTCCTTCACACCACTCAAGCACATCTACCCAGCACTAGGCTAGCTTTCCCAATCAAGGCCTAGATTCAAATTTTTCCCATCAGTGATAAAGACATAGAGGAGAAAGCTAAGCCAAAGAATCTCTTCATTACTGTGATAACCAATGATCCTGGTTTTCTCTGATAAAAGCAAAATCCAAAGTTTTCTGTTTAGCCCCCCACCCCTCTAATCCACATTTTTCTGCGATGAAACACTGCTAATATATTAGTAGTTATTGTCCCAGGGGGGAGGGGGAGAGTGTGTTAGCACATTTTCTCTCACATATTTCACAGGCACTTAAAGTGGGACAATAGACTGATCCTGTCTGTCATACTGTCATATTATATTACAATATATATAGTATTCACAAAATTTTAGTGTTTTTTTGGGTTTTTTTTAAATCAGAGAAAACCAGGATCCCTGGAGAGAACTTAGGCTCTTACTCAGGTGCTGCCCATAACCCTGTTCCTCTGGGCTAGCTAGTTTGGCTGCCTCTCATACCTCATGCCTCTCATTAGAGCTCAGATGCCTCTCAAACCTGAGCTGGTAACATATGGATCTGAAGTGACAACAAAGACCAAATCACAGAAAAGGAGCCACACAGCCCTTTACACACATTGCCCTTCCAAGCTGCATTGTTCTTCCTCTGCCAGTAGGCAGCCAGTAAAAGCAGACAGAGATGACAGGTTTGTGCCTAAGTGATTAACTTACAGATCTACATAGTTATTGTCCCAGGGGAGTGATAGCACATTTTATCTCACATATTTCACGGGTACTTAAAGTGGCACAATGGACTGATCCTGTCTGTATTAGGGGTGTCCACAAAGGTGAGCAATAGATCAGGCAGGGGAAAGGGATTGCACTGGCACTTAGGGAGGGTGCAGGACCAATTTGTGACATGCTTGCCAAAAAGTGTGGTCCACAGTATCCCAGGATAAAAGGTTTTCTTCAAGGAGAAAGTCCTTAGTGTATACCAGCCAGAAATTATATTTCCACTGGACACCTCATGCATTTTTGTGAACCTTGTTATCAAGCCATGAATAGATGCAGAGAGAGAGAGAGAAGGAGATATCAACAACTCTGCAAGAACCACCTGGTAAGAGGAATAAATACTCAGGCAGATAGCTCTTGCTGAAGTCCATGCTACTTCTGGTATAATAGTAGCAGGATTTGAGCTAGCTTGATTAAACGTTGACCAATGCCTGCAGCATAGCTAGCTATACCCACAGAGATGACAACACATTTACCCCGTGTAACAGGCATGTGAAAATGAATAGTTACTGGAAGCTTAGTTGACCTGAAAGTTAACCAACTTTATTGAGCACAATTGATGGTTTTATTACCATTGCTACATGATTCAGTATTTGCTCATATCAGTAATTTACAAAGCAAATAGTGAAACCAAATGTACATGGGAGAGAGGAAGATCTCTGTGGGAAAATGGAGAAGTCCACTGAGTACTCAAAGCATTCAACACAGCACAAGAGAATTGCGACCACTGGAATGAGAATGAGCATAGATTATGTCTGGCCAAGCAGTAGAAATTAATCACATGCTTTAGGAAAATTTCTCTTTCTCGGTCTGCCAGCAGAGGGGAGTCAGATGAGTTTTTAATGTTTGCACTGAGCTAGATCTCAAACTCACTGAAGTCTCTGGCAAACCTCCCATGCACTATTATGGGATCAGGATTTCTTAAACTTTGGTATGCAAGATACAAAGAACACTGTTCAATCTCTGCTGTCCTGTAATGTGAGAGTAAGTCACTTGCTGAAAATAAGTACAGTATATGCCTTCTTCCAAATAAGATGTTGAGGCATTTTACAAACAATGACATACCCTTTAAGGATGAACATGCTCAGAAGTGACAAGCCCAGGGTCACATAGGAAGTCTATATTAGGAATGAGAGTACAAACCACACTCAGAAGCTGATGCCTTCACCACAAGGCCATCTTTTTCTTCCAGTTAATAGCATTTAGTCTTAAATTGCTAGCATGTGGAATTCAATGCTGAAAGAAGTGGGATTGCCCAATTCAATGCCTGAATTTTAATATAAATATAAATGACATAACTAATAAATCAAATTTAAAAAATGTAATCAGATCTTATGCTTCAAGCCACATGCTGTCCTCCTGGGGGGCTCAGCATTGTCTTGTCCCCATCTTCTATGAAGTTGCAGAAATTAGAAGTTGCAGAAAGACAGATTCCCTTTTCACCTTCCCCTTAAGTATCAGCAGCTAGGCACCGCCTAAAAGCAGAACATCATCACTGATAGTGTGCAGAATGAGTATGACAAAAATCAGTCTTCCAAGGCAGGAGAGGGTAAAGATGGCTGTATGTCATACTGGACAATGAGTCTGTGCATCCTTCAATCCAATATTAAAATGATATGATAAGTAGTTTGTTTTTTTAAGTATAAGCACACACAATGTATTTTCTTGTGTACCATATGTCCCTATATAACACTACACTTTGTTTTAAGAGGTGATGAAAAAGAATGATGAAAAAAAGATTTTCCAGAGTCATGGCTGAATGAAGGCCACATACAGCAGGGACAGTCAACTCATCACCACTATTCACGCTCTCCTTGCCAGCTCCACAGCTCAGGCTTCAACCCTGATATGGCTGCTGCCAAATTGGCTGCCTGAGTGAAATATATGAAACAATGGGTTTCTATAGTATTGGCAAATCTTTGGATACTTAGAGAATTTGTAGTGGAATGTGTAAAGTTTGGAAGCTAGTAACAAAAATCCTGAGCAGAAGAATGTTGTGTGTTCCAGTCTTTATGGTCACCACACTTTTTTGCTACTTGACCAAAAGCTCTTGATAATTCAGCAGCACCTGTGATAGAGTTAAAGCTTTAGCTGTGGAGTTTGCCAGGAGGGGGAGTGCTGCTGAGTAGACCTGTGTGAAGTGGCTATTTGCTCTGGATTCAGATTCGGCCGATTCGGGGGACAGCGATTCGATCGGTGATTCAAATCACTGTCCCGAATCAATTCGGCCAAATCCGATTCAGAGATTTGGCTGCTGCTGAATCACACAGGCCCATCCCCCGCCCACTCTCCCAGCCCCAGCAATGGCTGCCCTGCCCATCCCTGCTCCCAGAACTTAAAAAAAAAAGCCCCAACTCACCAGGCTGTCAGGCAGGGGGGCAATCCCCACTGTCCCACACTGCATGGGGGGGGGGCTCTGCACA
>NW_005842362.1:581185-585726 GCF_000455745.1 Alligator sinensis
GGCGAGGCCGGGGGGGGCCGCCCATGGGGAGGGGGGAGAGGGGGGCTCTCAGGGGGACTGGGGGAGCAGGTAGGGGATGAGGCCTGGCAGGGGTCCCCCCTCCCCTCTTCTCCAGTCCCCACTCCCTGGCTCCGTATTTACCAGCTCTGAGTCTGGCTCCAGCTCCGTGCTGCAGCCAGTGGGGACTGCCTGAATCATCAAAGCTCGGAGAGCGTCGAATCCATTCGGACCTTTTTATTGGTTCCGATTTGATTTGGATTTGGAGATTCGGCCACCAAGTTGGGCCAAATCAAATCAGCACCCAAAGCTTTGCACAGCCCTACTTCTGAGTAGCAAACTCCATCCCTCCTGCCTGTGGTTGGGAAGGGAAGGCAGCACAGCCCCCAGCCCCTATTACATCACCCCATGCCTCTGTTGCAGTGTGGAGATCAACTTCCTTCTTTAAAATGTATGCTCCAATTTTGGATGGCTGATTTCTGGGGAATAGGTGTCTGTGGGGGGTATGCGAGTAAACACACAAGAAATATAAATATATACACACAGAGACATATAAATGAACTGGGTGAATTTATATTTTAAAAACTGGCATCAGTTTTTTCCCTAAGTCTGTGTTTTCCCTAAGTAAGGACTTCTAGTTTGGGTCCCTTATGCTTAATTGACGATTGTTATACAATTGTCCAGGACAGAACCAATAAGCCACATAGGTTATAGATCTATTTTACTATAACAAACCTGCATTTACCTTGGCCCAGCTGTGGATCACAGGATTCATATGCCAAGCTTCTTTTTAATTCATCTGGCTATAAGTTATAGCCTTCTCATAATGAAATCGGCAGCTCTCCCAGACAACTGTGGACATAACTTAAAGGAACTGATTGACATTTTAATATCCATTGCACTTGAATCAATAATGGGCTTGCTGAAATGATTTCTTGGTATTAAACTTTAAAATGTGGGCCTGTCACAGGGAATATATTATACCTCTATACTTTGCATATAATCCTTCATTACTAGCTAATACATCATGCAATCATTTTTCAGATAAAAGTCTGCCTCATTTTCTATCCCAAATCTCCTTATCTGACTAATGTTTAATCAGTATTCTTTGAGCCTGCCAATGGCAAGGATCATTAAAAAAAACATTGAAATTAAACATTAAAATATAGCTTTATTTGGTTTTTAAATGCCAGTGCACTATGCTTTAACAAGATATTAATAATAATATTATATTGACCAAAGGTTATTACACACTTTTTAAAACAGAGGACTAAATTCTGCTCCTATTTGTGCTGGTTTAAATATGGAACAACTTCACTGTTGAGTGGGTTTATGCTGATATAAATGAGAATCTGGCCCACTGAAGTCAAAGAGGATTTAAAAAGTCAGGGCAGAAAGAAATTTAGCTTTAATGTGTTCCTGTTGCTTTAAGCAGACGTGGTAAGAAAGGTACTCTATAAACACTGTCATTCTCTCTATTTTTTTCTTTTAAACAGAAAGGGTTAAATTATACCCAGAATTCTTTTGTCCTCATACATTTTCTAAAACCATTTAGTTGAAGAGTTCAAAGTCAAACAAAAAACATACAACTGTCACATCACAGAACCACAAGTGGTTACAGTGACACTATTTCAGCAATAGAAGAAGAGCATTTGCACAGTATCACAGCAGGGCAAAGATCCTTACGGCTTTTTAGACTCGAAGGCTAGGGACAGGAGTTACACATAAAATGGCCAAGACTGGTTTAAGATAAACCTGGCTGAATGTAGTACCAGACTTAACTGATTTAGGTCAAACCAGTTTATGGAACTTCTATCCCAGACCCCTTCCTGGTTTAAGTTAAATCACAGTCCCCCAACATCCCAAGATGCCTTGTAGACCTGGGCTGGGCTGAGCTGTTTGCTCCAGCAGAGCAGGGTTGGCCCCACCCCTCTTCTCCCTAGCTGGAGCACCATCACTGCTGCGGCTGGCTGAGAAGGGGGTTGGGGTGAGGGTGGAAAACCTTGCTCCAGAGTGCCCCCTTTGCTGCTCAAGTGGCAGGAGTGGGGGGAGTCAATGGTGTGGCCAGACACTGGTAGCCTGAGGGGAAGGTGGGGGTTTAATCCTCCCTCCCATCTCCCACCAGTGTGGAACCCCAGCTGGGGTCTGCCTGACTTTCCCCACTTCTCACTGCTTGACTGGTGAGAGCAGGGGTTTGGCCAGACCCTGGCCCTGGGCCTGAGGTGAAGGGCAGGGAGGGAGGGAGGAAAGGTGAACAGGGGAAATCACAGAGAAGCGGGGCTGGGAGGGACCTCCAAAGGTCCTCTAGTGTCTAGTCCAGTCCCTGCTTAAGCCCTGGCCAGACCCTCCCATACAAGGTTTATTTGCAGTGCCCACAATGAAGAACATTCACCAGGGGGATCTGTACTGCTGGGGAAAAAAGCCACCAAGGGCTTCCTGCAGCTGGTTTTCCCCCCTGCCCCACAGCAGGGCATAGCACTGTACCCCTCCAGCCCTGAGCCCCTAGACAATGAGCCCCTAGACAGTGTAGCACAACCCCCCTCCCCACCCCGCAGGGGGGGAAGAGGAGGAGGGGAAAGTCCTGGCTGTCACAACAGCTCCATGACAGCCTGGCCCAGCCTGGGTGTGGGGAGCCAGGAAAAAAAAACCAGGTGCAGAGCTCCCACAGCCCCAGCCCAAGCTGCAGCCAGGTGGAAAGGGCCCTGCTCCCATGGTCTGACCCAGGCCCAGCCTGCCCCAGCCCCAATCCCAGCCCCACTGCACCCACAGACTGGCCTAGCTCAGCCCCAGCCCCAGCCCTGGGCAAGGCAGGCAGATGGTGGGGCTGGGCTGGGCCAGGCCATGGGGACAGGTCCTCTCCAGCTGGCTGTGGCTTGGGCTGGGGCTACAGGAGCTGTGAATCTCAATTGCTCCCAGCTCCCCATGCCTAGGCCAGGCCTTGCTGAGAAGGGCCCTGCCCCTGCAGCCCATACTAGCTCAGCCCTGCCATCTGCCTGCCTCACCCAGAGATGGGGCTGGGGCTGTGGGGCTAAGTTGAACCAGCCCATGGGTGCTGCTGAAGTCAGGCACAGAGGGGCAAGGCCCTTCCCAGCCAGTGGCAGCTCAGGCTGGGGCCACAGGAGCTGTGTACTTGGTTTGCTCCCAGCTCCCCATGCCTAGGCCAGGCTAGGCTGGGCTGTTATGGAGCCACTGCAGCAGGTAGGGCTCTCCCCCTTCTCCTCCTCCCCTGCTGTGGGGCCAGGGGTGTGGGGTCACACCACGCTGTCTCTGGGCTCAGGGATGGAGGAGCACAGTGATAGGACCCACTGTGGGATGGTGGGGGGGTGTGTAAAATGGGCCACAGGAACCCCTCGGTGGCTTTATTCCCCAGCAGTACAGAGCACCCCAGTGGGTGTTCTCGGTTCTGGGTGCTGCAAGCAAACCTGGTATGGGACAATATGGCCAGGGCTCTAATCAAGTGGACTAGACACTTGAGGACCTCTGGAGTCCCCTGCCAGCCCTGCTTCTCTGTGATTAGTCCTCCCTCTGCCATTTCACCTCAGGTCTAGGGTCCAGGTCTGGACATGCCCCTGCTTTTGCTGCTTGCCCCTTCAGTGCCAGCCAGGAGCAAGGATCTGGGGTCTGGCTATGCTCCCTCCCTCCCTCTTAAAATCCTGGCAAAGGCTACTTCCCCCCCTCCCCCTCCAGGCACATCCCAGCTGGGGTCCCTGAAGGCCAGGATGGGGGTTTAAACCCTTCCCTAATCATACTCAAGACTGCCAGGCCCCAGCCACTCCCCTCTTCAGCTCAACTTCCCTCCAGTCTTCCAGCCACTTCAGAAGGGAAGGAAGGCTCACTCTAATGCCCCCCAGCTTCTAGCCTGAGCTACTGCAGGCATGTGGTTGCATTTCTGGAATCAAAAGTGAATGTCTATTCATTTGCCTGCCAGGTCAGTCTACGCAGGTTAAACTAGCCTGCAAAGTTTGAATCAATTCAAGCTTGGGGTTTTGGATGTCTGTACTTAGCCAAAGGGAGTCTTCCCCTGACACTGGAGAAGCAAACCCAAGCATCCATTTTTTTCTGAAATCCCTTTGTGTAATATCAATGGTAGGCTTATCATTTTGGAGAAACCCCAGCATTGTAGAGGAATCTTCTGGTATGTCTATACTGCAGTAACATGAGTCACTCAAGGAGCAAGGTCAATGAGACTGTGTTGCCCCAGCTACACTAAGTACTAGTGCCAGCAGCATATCCAGGGGGGGAGAGGCAACCAGTGCACGAGTCCTGAATGCCAGCTTGGGGGAGAGGGCTGCAAAAAGAGTAACCCCCACATTGCTGGCCCAGATACTGCCTCTGACAGCCCCGCTACAGCTGCTGCTCCGTGTACCTTTGCTCTGAAACATACTCAAGCTAGTCAGTTTAAAGCTAGCTCAGGTGTGTCTATGCTAGGGCTGTGAAAGATTAAACAATTAATCATGTCACTGATAAGTGAAGTGATTAGCTTCACCAGTTATCCTTTAGCTCAGGGCTGGAGCAGTCTGGCAGGGAAGAGAAGCTGCACAGTG
>NW_005842362.1:585736-601700 GCF_000455745.1 Alligator sinensis
AGAATGCAGCAGGGCAGGGAGGGGTGAGAAGGACCAGTACCCATAGATAAGATGAAAACAGGGAGCAGCCTGAAGACTCATCTCAGTTAAGCAATTAGCTGCTCCTTCACAGGTGTTCCCTCCCTCCCAGATCAGGGCTTCACATGGGCTGTGTTGTCTGGCTAGGCTTGCCTCCTCTCCCCATCCCCTCAGTCAAAGGACTCTGGGAGCCCAGTGCAGCTCCCAGCAGCAGCTGTGTCCAAGCTTCTGTGTTGTCAGTTAATCATTTAACTGATATAAAAACATTTTTTTAAAAAACAATATTTATATCTCTAGTCTATATTTCATAGTAATCATAGCAGTCACTGTGGTATAGACAGACAGGCCCTCACTTTAGAATAAGACCTGGAGACAAAAAACAGACACCAAAATGCCAAACCTGTTTTAAACTAACAATGCTTTTGGAGATACTGGATGCATCTACATGTGAAGCTGACTCTGCAGTTGTTACTGTACAATCATTTAGTACTTGCATGCCTAAGTACTAAATTACTTCATAGTAACCAGAGTTTCTGTGCAGTAGCATTCCTACATGGAATCATGGTGATGCTGACTGCACAGTAGCTCATTACTACCGTGCAGTAGCTCATTACTACCATGTGGTAGCATTGCAGGGCATGAACCATGAAACAACGCTACTGCACTGTAGTAATAAGCTATTGCACAGTAGTAACGACAAATACTCAATGACTGTGCAGTAACCAGCATTACTGCACAGAGCATCCCTGCACAGCTTCATGGTGATGCTGACTGCGCAGTATCACTTGGAACTAAGGTCTTATCAGAGCTCACAAGATTAACAAAACCAAGTGTGGGCAGTACTTGGCTTGCAGGGGGGAGGGTCGTCAATAAAGCAAATCCACAGCAATGCAGTAAGTAGTTTAGGTAGCAGTGTTCCTTTTTATTTGTTAGGGGTCACTGTGTTATTGGACAGTTGAGCTACGAAACACCCAAGTCCTACTCACCTGTACTCAGAGATCCTGGAGCATGTTCTACAGAAGCAGAAGTCTCCTAGCTATATGTTAACATGGATAACTTTATTCTCTGCTTTCTTTAGATCCTTTCTTAAAGTCCTCAGCTTTTCTTATGGTCTTTTTGCATTTGTCACTGGACAAAAATCTTCATGTCCTAACTGTGGCAGGCCTAACCCTGCAGAAGAGGATTGTGTGCCCCAGCAGCTGGCTAGCATGCCCCCTCCCCTCTTCTAGCTCCTCCAAGCCATCACCTTCTCTCTCTCCTGCCAAATCTTAATGAAACTGATTAAAGCAGGCACATCGGGGTGGGGGGGGGGGGTAATTTCTTTTAGGCCATTTGGCTTCCCCCTATCGTACTTGTCCAGGGCTTGACCTTCTTGGCTGTAACCTAATTTTCCCCAGCTGGTTTCTTCAGCCCTGGGCCCGTGTAGTCCAACCCTGGTTCTCCAGTAGCAGCACAGCTGGGAACTGGGCTCCACAATAGGGCTCTAGCCCTTCTGTTTCCCCCAGCCTTAAAGGGGTTAAGTCCCTCCTACCTATTTCTCTCTGTGTATGGCCCCTCAAGGGGTGAAAACACACCAGGAATATGCAAAACAACCTCCATCTTCCTTCATAGTCACTCCTGGTCCTCCAGGCATTCATTCCAAAAAACAGGAAAAATTCTGCCCCTGCTTCAGGAGTAAAGGCACAGCCTTTACTCAGGGCTTCACCCCACAGGCCTGCTGTCTAAACTAGCCAGAAACAAAAGGGAAAATGGCAATAAAACACACTCGCCTTCCACATCTATTTAGTGTCCATTCAAGTTTTTCCTTCCAGCAGGGATCATCCAACCCTCTCAGGCCTCCACTGCCCCTCCAGCCTAAGGGCAAACTTATTTACCCCCTGAGCCCTGCCCCTTTGGGTCAGCTGGTCTCAGTACAGGGGTTGCTCATTAGCCCTCCTAGGTGCCTTTGCATGGACCACAAAAACTCTTCTCCTAAAGGACCCTTGCTGGTTCTGCTGGCTTCATAGCCCTCCCCCAGTAACAGGGTGAGGGGGTCCTTGTTACATTAACATAAACAGCTTCCTGTTTGCATACATAAAGATCATGCTGTCAGTAAAACAATTTGGTGGTGGCCGAAATGAATCCTGTCTTTGGGCTCAATTCTGTTCTACACCACTGTAAATCCACTGGCCTCAGCTCTAAGTCACAGATAAGCACAAAGGAGCTAAATCCCAAGCAAATCTCCCCAAGAAATCTATGGCACACATTGTCACTAGCACACAGACACTCTGGAGGTATGACCTGCCACATACACAGGCTGCCTGTGCTGCATGTGGCACTCATGCTGCAGGTTAGCCACTAGGGCTGTGCGAAATTTCAGCAGCCGTTTCATTTTGTTTTGTATTTGGAAGTTTCAACCGTTGAAACACCAAATCCGAAATGAAACGCAGGGCTCTGAAACAGATCCAAAATGAAATGGGCCATCCACAACAATTTGGATGTTTTGGAGCTGTTTCAGAGGCGGGCTTGCAAGGAAAGAGGGGTGGGGGAAGGACTGCTCTGATATTGACATCTGTAGCTGGCCAGTGACAACAATCTGTCCCTGAGGTCCTTTCCAACCCCAGTGCTGGGGAACCGAACAAGGAGCTGGGGAATCAAACAGGGAGCTGGGGAATCTAACTGGGGCCTGGGGAATTGAACTGAAAGCTGAGGAATGTTCAGGCCCTTAAACATTCCCCCAGTTCTGGGTTCAATCCCCCAGCTCTCTGGTCGTTTACCCCAGCTCTTCCAAGCAAGGTTCCCTCTAAGGTGTGCACGTGAGCGGCCACGCACAACTAAAAGTGTGGCTGTGCACAGCCTTTTCAAGGCCGCGCACCAGGAGAGGAGCTGAAGGTCAGCTCCTAGGCGAGGTGGGTGGGGGAACCTGGCGCAGACTACACCGGCTCCGGGGAAGTGCTCTGCTCCCCAGCCCTAATGCGGGGGAGCGGAGCACTTCCCCGGAGCCAGCGGAGCCCGCACCAGCCCCTCGCTCCAGCCCCTGGCCCTGGCCCCTGGCCCCAGCCTCCAGCCCCAGCCCCTGACCTCTCAGCTCCAGCCCCCAGCTCCAGCCTCTGGCCCTCAACCCCAGCCTCTGGCCCCCAGCCTCCAGGCCCCAGCCCTCAGCCCCCTTTGGTAAGTGTCCCATGCTGGACTGAGGCGGCACGCTCACGGACCGAGGCAGCACGCTCACGGACCGAGGTGGCATGCTCAGATTGCTACTCCTTAGAGGGAACATTGCTTCCAAGGGGGGCATGGACCCCCAGATGCAGGATGATAACAGGCTGCCACTGCCAGCTGGTGATGGTGGCAGCTCTGAGCTATTTCCCCAGCTGGCAGCGGCAGACTGCTGAAACCCCGCACAGATCTGAGGGTCTGCACCCCCCGGGAAGAGCTGGGGGAATAATCAGAGAGCTGGGGATCAAACCAGGAGCTCCGGCTGACTGCTGGAGCTGCCCCAGCTCCCAGGCAGTGCACAGCGCCCTGCTGAGCTGCACTGCACCTGTGCCATGGGGCAGCTGCCACGCAAGTGCCACTTGTGATCCCCGCTGCCCTGCGCTGCATTGGGGGGGGCTCTGCCACAAGCCCTCAGAGGCCCCAGTTGCTGCTGCCAGAGCTGCAGAGTGCGGGGCTTTTTTTTTTTTAAAGCTCCACACTCACCAGCTGCAGAGCATACAGATGACAGCATGCTGCCGCTGGGGCCAGCACCAGCACCTGACTCTGGCTGGCGCAGCCCGCATCGAGCACCGGGAAGAACCCAGTGCTGGCATTTGCCCCAGCCAGCAGTGGCAGGCTGCTGTCATCCTGCATGCAGATTCAGGGGCCCACACCACCTGGGAGTGCTGTGGGGCTGTTCTAGACTCCTCCCAGGGGAAGTGAGCCCCTGGACCTGCGTGTGGGATGACAGCAGGCTGCCACTACCAGCAAACTTTGCTTTGAATAATTTGAGGTACAATTTTACAAAACCCCCTACACCTATCTCCCTGAAACTTGGCAGGTTTCATGCCCCCAGCAGGGGCTACCATCCCTGCAGTTTTTACCCTGCTCTGCCTTTACACTCACACATCATGAGTTTTGCTTTGAACAGTTTGAGGTGCAGTTTCCCATAAACCAGTGCACCTATCTCCTTGAAACTTGGAAGACTTCATGGCCTCAGAAAGGAATAGTATCTCCGCAAGTTTCACCCAAATCAGGCAAAAAATGACAAAGTTATAGGCAGTCTTGTGATTCCCCAATATAGCCGATGGCCGAGACACTAAAACACTGTCAAAATTCCGAAACAACTCCAAAACAGTTTCAACCAAAAGGAAATAGGACAGTGATTCAAAACGCTGAAATGAATCACTGTCCCTCCAAAACGCCAAATCCAAAACGAAACAAAACACAGCCCTATGAAACACCAATATGAAACACTGTCCCTCCAAAACACCAAATCCAAAACCAAAATGAAATGCAGGTGGTTTGCACAGCTCTATTAGCCACCTCTGTCCTGTTCTAGACCATTAAAGCAGTCTCTAGGTTTCCACTCAAGACTATGGTAAGTTAGAACAGCCTTTGGGAATGGCAAAGGAGTTAGGCCAGACTTAGAGTTTGGCAATTGCAAAGTTGGCTTAAAGCCTTCTTGGCCTCTTCACCTATCACCATGATAGTTCTCAAGAAGCACAAGTAAGAATTGTCTTTCTCTGGCTTAGGAACTTAATGGAAAGATGGTTTTACAGAATCCCAACACCAGTCTTATGAGCCTGAACAAGATGTGAATGCTTCAAGGCTACATTTATTTTTCATTGAAAATCCTAAATGACTTCTCTGCTTGCATGAAATATATGAAGCATAATGGTTTCCATATTGTTGGCAAATCTTTGTATACTAGAGAACTTGTAGTGGAGTGTCTAAAGTTCAGAGGCAAGTAGCAAAAATACTGTGCAAAAGCATTTTGTCTATTCCAGTATTTGTGGTTTCCAGATAGGTCCTATATTTTTGTACAGTTTACCCAGGCTTTCCCTCGTTCATTGAAAGTGGCAGTCCTGTGCAAGAGGGTCCATCTTTGTGAGACAAATATGGTATATGTTCTCACTGTTTTACTAAACACCCTTTGTCTCTCATCAGAAAAACCCTCTTTTTAGAGGTTAGTGCAAAGGGTAACTGGGCATCAGACTCCCTGGATGTCAGTTTTTTTCAATGATTCATTCAGTGTCTACCTTCTACAGGAGACAGGAAGGATAGTTCATAGTGATAGAGTCCTATAGACAGTGACAGTTGAGAACCTATAAAGAAAATCCTGCGTACAAGAACTACATATCTCCTCTCTACTTCGCTCCCTCACATGAGCTTTCCCATAAGAGGACAGGGAAATCTGCAGCCATGATAATTAGAGCATATGAAAATGCAGGAAATGCCCAATATGACAGTCTCTACATTCCAAGTCTAATATTTAGCCTTAGGAGAACTGGCCCTTCCAGACCTATGGGAAATCCATGTCAGCCTGAGTAATGGTAAAACAGAAATCGCATACAGTCTATTCTCCATCCTACTACTCATTCTGCAGAATATCTTATCATCTGTGAAATCAGAGAGGGCCAAATTGACTTTTAAAGATTTTTCAACTCCATTACCCAAGAAACTGCAACATAGTGTGGTCTTTTGTAGGGAAGGGTTCTTGAGGAAAGCTACAGTAGGGCTGAGTTAAATCAATTACAATCAAAACTGACTCTGCTTAGAAGTAAATTCCAATTAGAATGCAGTAACACTGTTAAAGGGTTCCAGATAGATCAATTAAATAGTTACACTGAGAAGGAATCATTTCCCACCAGACTAATTTTCAACTTCCTTGGAAATAAAAACCTCCAGAAGTTGAGATTTCTCATCAGAGATGACATGATCAGATTAAATCACCAGTGCTATGTTTTTGTCATTATGAAGTGTTGGGGTTTTTTTTCCTTCTTTTTTTGGAATTTTCTTTTCCTCAGCTGTCACCCCTCAAAAATGTTAGAATTACAACACACAGCCTTTTTCACATGTGAATACCCACTTCTGATTTGAAGGCCCCATAAAGAAAAGGACATAATGACAGGATGTTATTAATTATATAATTGTCAAATAGCTTGCATCTATAGTAGAGGGACAAAGTGAGTCTACTTGATCATCCCAGGAATTGGGAGCCAGCTTGAGATAAATTGCAAAAGAAAAATGAGCAGCTGGGATTAGAATAAAAGCTGGAATTTGGCAAACTGCAAATGTTCCTAGAAAATATAAGCAGAAAAGTGTGATAGCTTTTATCTATGTGCTTACCAAAATTTACACTTACCTATGGGTGACTAGGCAGTCAGTTCAAAACAGCAAATGCAAAAGTAGGAGTTTCCCATGATTGGGAAATTCCACAGAATTAAATATTAGTTCCCAACCATCTGCATACACAATGTACACTTGGCCATAATGCTCAAGTAATTAAAAGTCTAAATAAATGATGTCATCCTTATATTGTGCTGCAAAGACCTCCCCTCCCCCCGAAACCACAGGAGGCTAATCTTGGCAAAAATCAGCTACCACCCATTTTCCAGCATCCATTCTCCTCAGAACTAGAGGCTGCTGGACAAAAGGAAGACTTGCACTGGCAGATAATGGCTCCTACAAAGCCAATCTGACAGTCACAGTATTTGGAGTACATGGCATCCTATTGCTGTGCGAATAACTGATTTTTTGGTTCAGGAGTCAAACTAAAAAAAAAAGTTTTCTTTTTCTCACCTAAACAGAAAACCCACATCATTTCATTCCACAATATTTCATTCCACATGAAATCTTCCCTTCATTTTCAATCTTTTTAATGCATGTATAATTCTCAAATTTCACTCAAATTTTTAAGCAAAATGCTGTTTTGAATAACAAGTCAGAAACATTGCTTTAAAATTGCTGGAAAGATGTTTCAAGTTTTGTCAATTTTTCTTTTCATTTTTCAGCCAAAGCTATTTGTCAAATTTGACCTGAATTTGCAAATAGTTCCAGGCAACTGAAAACCACATTTTTCAATCAATAAAGTATTTGCATGAAAAATGTCACCCAGCCTTCTTCCGATCCCACATTCTGTCACGCTGATATCCCCAACCTAACCCAATCCAAACCCACCCTGGAATGTCCACTATGCCAAGATGCCAGGAACAGCTGATCTACAGCTAAGTAGTTGTAAGCCTGTTGTGGTTTTCCCAGTTGGGGAAATCCTGAACTGCTCTGTGAAGGCAGTTTTCAGCCCTCTATGCTCCAATAGATCTATTCAGAAGGGTTTCACAAGGGTTTGGCAGTTTATGTTCATCCCTTACAATGCAGTAATGGAACTATCTATAGTACAATTCCATAGGAAACGGTATATAGCACAATCATTAAAAAAAAACTCCACACATGAGACAGAGAAGACACTGTGCTAAATATTGGCCCCTTTTGTAAAAAGCATGGCAAATTTTTAACATGGCTGTAGTTAGCACTATTCAAGCATTAATGTTGGCAACATGTTCCTAATTAATTTTTTTGTATGGAATGCCCCCAAATTGCAAATAAGTATTTCTTCTCATATATAAACTGTGAACTGCATTTGAAAATAACACTTGTTACTCCATTCAGTGTCTGTAAATCCTTTTCCAACAGCTGTTTTTTCTATACTTTTCTATAATTATAGCTCAAACATTTCTCTAATTGTTGTAAACTATACTGTATGCGATAATTACCATCAGAAGGGTGAAGAATGGTTTAATGGGCTATGGCAAAATCAACGGACCTACTTTCCTCTCCCAGTTTTGCTATTGATTGGATGTGGGACTTTGGACAAAACCAATTATACCCCTCTCTACTGCAATTTCCCTATCTGTATAATTGGGATAGAAATAATTCTGATTAGACTAACTGATCAGAAGCTTTAGCTGAAAAAAAAATTCTGATCAAAACAAATCTTTTTTTTCAATAAAAATGTTTTACTGAGAAACTTCTCAGTTTTTCAGCCAACCCAAGTAATTCACTAACGGCTGTGCCTTGATACAACAGTGACTAGATTATTTACTTCAATAAATCAATATGCATTTAAAAAAAAGAAGTGTTGAACTTAAAGAGAACCATTGAAAAGGTCATGTGGGAGCCCGCACCTCAGGTCTTGCTGTGGTACTGATTTTTACATAGTTCTGTGTAATCCTAACCCCAAATGTTAAACCCCAATGGAAACTGGTTTACAATCTCTCATGCTAGACTACAGGAAACACCTACATTAATTTCATGCAATGCTGTTGTGCTGGTAGAGTGAGCAACCATTGTAGCAGCTTCTAATTTCACAGCTTGCTTTCTAATTTCATGGAACAAAACAGCACTGGTTTAAGATGGCACTACCCCATTAAAATCAAATGGGGCCTATTTATTCCAGGCACGGTGCACCCATTGATTAAGTGGCTTAAACTGGCTCACTTATTTACATCAGCTCAGGATCTGGTTCCATATCTCTACATTGGTGAAATACTGCAGACCAAATTTAGCCCTGGTGCAACTCCACTGACAAAAAGGGGTCAAAAATGAATTTGGTGATGAGTGCCATTGGAATGTCTAATAGGCACCCGGGACAGCTTTGTACTCTTGGTTTATAGACATGTATGTTTTTTACTCTAAAATGTATTCTAAGCCATCTTGATCAAAGAAGAAAATCAAATATACCTTACAGCCTGGAACAGTGTTTTTACACACAAGGATGTATGTGCAGCAGGGTGTTCTTTAACTGACATATATGGAATTACCACACTTTTTATTAATAGTATGACTGGCAAGCCTAGCTGCCAGGCTTTGCTCTTTGTGTCAGGTGTGGTTTGTCCTGGAGGTGAGATGACGTTTGCAGACTGTCGATTTCATGGCTTGCACTGCTCACATCCTCAGGAAATCATTGCTGTGCAACAGATAATGATGTCAGTGAGTGTACTGTTCTGCCTTCACTTTTAAATCCATATATAGTTCTCTGGTGTCTGCCAGCTGTGACAGCTGGTTTCTCTGTAGTCTTGCTTCAGGGCTGGGCCTGTCTTTTTAATAAAGAGTCTGTACAGTGCCTGGCACAATAAAGCCCTGATCTCTGAGAGACCAAGATATGGTCATCATCCAAATCATGTGAAATATGAACACATTACAGTAAAAGATCTGGCATACTCTGAATTTCTGTGAATCTTAAAACATCTCTGTGGGTGTGGTCTACTTTGCTAAAACAAAATTGAAGACAGTAGGCAATTGGTCCTAAATACCTCTTAGGCTGTATTGAGTGTCACCACCACTGCTTCATACCCATTTACTCCCTGTTCCTTTCTTCCTACAGCCCCTAAATCTTACCCCAACTCAACAACCCACTTATTTCCAGCTCACTGTTGTTTCTTCCTTCCAAAAACTGTCCTCCTCTTTCTGCCCAATTATCTGCAGCCAGAAGGTTATTTTGAAATACTTTTTCAATGTCGAAAGCAGGCCTGAAAAACATTATAGCAAATAGTACCAAGGATACTGGCCTCCTGAGATCCAAAAGAGCTCATCAGTCCTACTACATGACTGAAGAAACACATTAAGGTTCTTCTGAAGTGGGAAGACAGCTTAGATGCAGTAAGAAAAAAGCTCTTATGCATGCAATATGTTACTGGCAAAAAGAATGGGAAAAACTAGGCAACAAAGCTTTTGAATGGAGCAAGTGAGGAGTTAGCACCCACACACGGCAGAGCCTGTACAGATTGAGAGTAGGTCTTGGCAGATACAACTTTCTAATGAAATCATGGGACCTCTGTGCAACTGATCAATGCGTTTGTCAGGAGAAGCAAACCATGGATCATCTCCTGAGATGTCTTGTAGCACCATAATGCACCTCACAAGATTTGGCAACACCAAGACGAGAAGCAGTGGTCTGTGCAGAATATTGGGAGCAGACTATATAGAAAGGGTGGACTAAAAACACAACAAAGAACTGGGTGAACTAGGCTGATCCTGGTACTGTAGCAGTGAGGTTTCTGCAATACCAGAAACCTACTACAAAAACAATGAAGAGATTGAAGGGAAAAGTGAGGTGAAGGCCATGGGGAGAACGTGAAGGTGAGAGATAACATATTGTATTTATTGGGGTTTTATGGCAAAGGAGAATCTAAACTTCCTGGGTCTAGGCTGCAGGACAGTCTAGTGTCCAATAGTTGCAGCCATGGTATAAGTCTCAGGATGGAGGGGAGATTACTTATTGTTAGGAAGTAACTTTTCATGTCCTTGTTTTTGTGGTTTTGTGTCAGGTATGTTGCATTATACCACAGCCTAAACTGTTTCACTACACAGGTTTTGCATGTGTGCATAATATCTTGTGGGCAAAGTATGATTCTACAACTGGAATGGTGGAAGTATTATTCACACTTCCTAGTAAAGGAAACTTTGATGTTTACAAATTCCTCAAGCTACACAGAAGACAGTTTCATAACTTTAACAGGACAGATCCAGTGCAATTCTAATCATTTAGGGGAGGGTAATTCTGGTGGATCTAAGAGGTCACCAAATGACTGAAATGTGCAACAAGCAATGCCAGCCCTTTATCATTGTAGGTTACTACTGGTTGCTCTTCTCTATACTATTTAAGCACCTCACAAATAGGGATAAATATGTTTTTACAACACGCCAAGTTATCATTATTCCTATTTTATAGATAGAGAACTGAGGAATAGGCAGAGTAAGAACTGCCCAGTGTCAAAAATCAAGTCTATAATAGGGCCAGGAATATGACTCAGATCTCCTGAGGGCCAGCCTAGTATTTTAAGCACATGACCATCTCTTTTCACACCAGAATCCATTTGTGTAAGGATACAGGCATGTCCTTTGAAGTATTGGGATGAGCCCAAAACTTTGTTTGAAAACCCAAAATACAGCCTCTTTGATGCCTGTCAACTCTCTAGTGAGCTCTGTGAAAGCCACTCCAAAGTCAACTCATGTTGTATGTGTCTCAGGGTTTTTGGAAGTTTACACTCCTGCTATCCATTATATCAAGACACAAAAGGACTGAGTATTAGGTTCTCCATGTAGATACACCCCAGAATTAGATGCTTCAAAGTGGATCCTAAAATTGGACTGGAAATGGCATGAACAGAGGTTTTCTTGAAAGAGTAGCTGCTTGCAAATACATGCACCATATTTTTATTTTTAGCTCCACTACTTCCAGGCCCAGCTGGAACCAAGAAGTGCAGGTACAATGACAAACACAACAAGGTTGGAAAGCTAAAGTATAATATCTTGATCTCCTTCAAAAGAAGCTGCTCCATTCACCCTAGTGAGTGTATCATACTGTGAGTTAGACTGAAAACTAATGAAAACCAACCCAGTTCCAGAAGCATTTGTCTGGGCCATCACTATCACAATGTTATTAATAACATCCTCTAAAAAATGATGGCTTCATTGGCAGAAACAACCCAACTGAAAAGTCCATTTTTGCCTCCTGGTCTTAAAATCTGGTGAGAGAACAATGAGGCCTGTTTTGCTGAACTACAAAATGCTTTATAATGCACAGAGTCTTTGTACCAGAGGACAGCCATCTACATGAATAGATTTGATTAGGTGTTTTTGGCTACCTCTTCAGCAGCCTGCTCGAAATTCCCTATCATAAACATCAGTGCACAAACAGGGATTATGCAAAATGAGTGCCAAGTGATGGAACAGCAACAACTGCCTGTCATCAATCAATATTCTCAAAGCTCCATTATCATTGTCTATAAGTTCATCATAGCCATGCCCCAGAAGGAGAAATGATATTGTACAATAGGGATTCATAACACAGATACACAGCAGCTCTTGCTGGAAACTGCATGTCAGCATAGGGATCAAGGTGACTCTTTCACAGCCAGCGTCAAGAGAACAAAGGTCTGATTTGGCATCGAGGTCACCATTCAGTGTAAACCAGGGATTCTCAACCACGGTGCCATGGCTGATAGCTTTAAGGGTGCCATGGGGTGTCACTCAATATTAGCAGTTAAGCATGCAAACACCCACATATGTTTCACAAGACAAACCCAAAGGCCACGTCCAGATGAACAGGGTCATGCAATTTGTGGTGCCACAAACCACATTTGCTCCCAGATGCTCATTCCCAATAGAATTACCTTGTTTTCAGTTGGGACAGCTGAGCTTTCTGCCCTCTTGGATTTATATAAAAGGCCATATCGGTAACTCAGCAGTTAACAGTGAGGTCCTTGCTAATGTTTGTAGCAACTCTACACTGCACTGCAAATTTGAGCTGCGCTGCAAACATGCAGGGTGGCAAAATTTTTACCACGATTTCCCAGTAGTAAAAAATACCCCAGAGAAAGGAGCAGCACAATGCAAACAAAATAAGTGTGCGCTGGAGCAAATGGAGACTGGGCCACCCAGAACAACATCTATACAGGCCTCCATGCTGCCCCAGCACACTACCAGGCCACCATGTAAGACTGCTGGGAATGGCACAAGTTCTGAACCCAACCTCCAGCTCTCCCTGGCTGAAATGCCAGGAAGAGCAGGACAAGGGCAGTTTCCCCATTGCAGGACAATTTGCCCCACAACAAAGTACACGTGCAGGGGCATGCACTAAGGCAACTTGTGCCACTCACTGCAAGCACATGCCCCTGTTTGTCTGGATGCGGCCAAAAATTTCAAATAGGTCAGAGTGTCAAAAACATTCTGACCTGTTGTGGTCTTTCTGAGTTCTTTGCAATAGAAGAATTGCTCTGGTATTTTTCTGTAGTCAGAAAACAGGTTGAAAACTACAAGCTGATGTTTTTCCATGGGTGCCTTGAGTCTGAAAAGGTTGAGAACCACTGGGTGTCAATTTTGTTCTGAGTACAGGTAATTGTTTGACATTTTTAAGCAACCAGTTTGAGATCTGAAATGTATACCTTTGACTTTCACCAATAATAAATATCTCCTTGCATTAATGTAGATTCTTAGGAATTGGCAGCAGGGCTTCCTGTTGCAAGAACAGAATTAGTCTCCATGTTTCCCTTACTTCAACACTCAAGCCCTTCCTTCTTGCCAAACTTTTTGCTCACAACTTTCTCCCTCAATCTTTTGAGGAGTAGAGCAGAGAAAGGTAAATGAACTACACATGGACATGCCAAGGAGATGAAGCTTTGCCTCATTCAGCAGACTGCTTTGGGAAATATTAGACATACAATTTGGGACTGAAGAGCATTACAGAAGATAAGTGCTTTGACAAAGTGTGTTGAGTAATAGCAAAGGACATATCTCTACTTAAAAAAAGGCTAATGTAGACCTTCCAGGGAGGAGACACAAGTCAAGAAAAACACAAAGGCACTAGAAGTAGAAGTGATGTTGCTCATATCAGATAGAAAGATACAAAATTGTGCAGCACAAAGAAGACAGCAAAGTGGCATGGCATTCAGAGAGGATAAGCCACAAATATATAGGAAAAAATATATTATTACTATTCAGAAACTTTATTACCTGAGCCTGCTCTTGCCCAAGGAAATTTTCTAATTAAATTACAGTTGTAATTTCTACAATTGCTAATTGAAATTTCCATTAAATAACAGAACATAATTTTAACTAAGTAGCATTTGCTCCCAGATGCTCATTCCCAATAGAATTACCTTGTTTTCAGTTGGGACAGCTGAGCTTTCTGCCCTCTTGGATTTATATAAAAGGCCATATCGGTAACTCAGCAGTTAACAGTGAGGTCCTTGCTAATGTTTGTAGCAACTCTAGGTTGTTTTCAAAAGTCTTCTGGTAGATGCTTGTAGTTTTCTTGTCCTTTATTCTCCTGCCTCATTCATCAAACATCATGCAATTGCTGCAACAAACAAGGCAGAGCCCCATAGGCAACAACCTATTCACTATGCAACTGTAATTAATAACCTTTTGGGAGGCCAAAATGAACAGGCACAAGAAGACTGAAAGTGAAATCCAGTGGTTAATGTGGGTCATGTGCCCCATTTAGTTCCCTATATACATAGGAGATGGGCCTTTTACAGCATCTAGCTACAGAGATGCTCTACAGAGCCTCCTGTAGAGATTAACATGTCTAGCTCTGATGGTCCTCACCTTTATTCCAGGTGTCAGATAATTTGGCACCTGTCACAACTGCACAGGGAACCTGAATTTTGGCATTTCCTAACTTCTAAATGTTTGACTTTGAGATGTAATGTTCTTTTAACATAGCTTTTAATGTTAAGTCATATCATCTGTCATGTGACTGAATATAGCTATAAGCTAAGTGTTTTGAATGGCTCCCAGACTGCTAGCAATTGATGGTCACAAAAGGGCCTTTTCCTTAGGTTTACAATACAGTTTCAAGTTTGATTTATGATTAGGGCCTTGGTGTCAGGAATACGACTTACCTCCACAACTAATATGATTTGTTTTTCCTTATATTATTTATGATTTATGATTCATGGCACTTAATCAGCAGACCTTACAAATAAAAGTAAATATATTGCATACATATTCCTTGGAAATGGAGAGCACTGAGTTGGGGAGAGTGTAATTATGTACATTGCATATACAGAAATCATATACATTCAGGGGAGGATCCAGGGAAGTTATAGTGGTGCAGTCACACACTTCCCTTGATTCCTGGCCTATCCAAAATTTAAAATCAACTTCCTGGCAGTGGTAGCAGCATTTCTATTCAGGCAGCAGTGAGGGAGTCACTTGACTTCATGGCTCATTATAAACCACCTGATTCTTTCTAAACTCATCATTCCTCAGGAGTTAGTGATCCTTTTTCCTTTGTTAATGGTCTTCATATTCCAGTAATCAAGCTATTTGCAACTATGCTGTCTCTTAACTGCCCCTGATAATATAATAGCTCCTGTCACAGTCCTGCAGACAGTTTTTAACTCTAGTTAAAAATATTCACTAAAGTATGGAAACATTAACTCAGGTGAACATCAATTCAGGTGTGGAAATAACGTTCAGGGAAGCATTGGATGCCCTGTCAAGATGCTCAAGAAGGCTAGATTGTGTTTTGTGAAGCTGAAAGAGTTGTATATTTAATTCTAATGACAACAGGATTAAAGAAAGAACATCTTGTGATTATTTTTGCCTAGTCTGTTGTGTTTTTATACATAATATATGAGATAGCAAATTAACCCACATTTCAATAAAATGGTATTTCTTTTTTGCTTAGATAATCAAATAATCTAGCCCCAGGCTAGATTATTAGTAAAGCTTTTAGTTCCTTTTTACCTGGAGAAATCTGTGCATTGTGTTATATGTGATGATGCACCACACCATCTACACCCCCTTTCTCAAAATCCTAGCTCTGCCCATGTATACATTCATTTGTTATTTTCATAGCGGTTTTGTTTTTCTCACTAGCATATTCTCAGTGGGAAACAATGGGATAGAAATGACATACCAGTAAATGATACTTTTTAGTTCTCTTCTATATGACGCTTCTCTTTCCTTTTCACCCCTCCCCACAGCAGGGAACCCACATTACTAAATATACAGCTCACTGTGGTTTTACCTTGTTGGTTGTCAGCCTCCATTAATGACATTTATTTCCATACAGCAATTACCCTTTTATAATTTCTAGTAGTGCATTACCGTGACTATCTTTCCTATTAAACAACACACACAGAGGCCCTAATTGAAATGCAAAAAGATAAAGGGCTACTGCATTAACACTGGACAGTGTGAAGATATATAACTTGCCTCCTTCTGCCCTCCCCCCGGTTCTCCTGGCCAATTTTAAACCATCATAAATGTGTTGGTTGTGATTTAAAATCATGCTGTGCTTACAGCTGTTCTGTCCTGTACTCTAGATGCATAACTTGAGGCTGAGTATTTCCGGGGAGCTAGTGTCCTACTAAGAAATAATCATCAGCTGACAGGTCACTGTGATCAATCATTAACAGTGGACACTAGACTGGATTAGCCAAGGGGGAAAGAAAAGGGATCATATGTATAGATAGGAAAG
>NW_005842362.1:601731-619055 GCF_000455745.1 Alligator sinensis
GTTGCAAAACTCAGAAAAGAGCAACTGCAGTAAAAGGCTACTGCAATCCTTTCTCCTTCCTGTTGACGAGGGGCCATGTTCCAACCCTGCACCGGTGCTTGACCTGGCTGTTTCAATGGATATTACAAATGTTTCTAATGGGAAATCTCTGTGAATGCCATGAACCAAGTGCAGTGCCTGCCACCACAGGAAATTTGGCATACATAAGCATTTGGGGGTACACAGTAAACAGTGTGCATTTTTCTGGCTGAGGAGAACCCACTGCAACTAACTGAAACTCAGAAAAAGAGGGAAAGATACTCAAATCTAAGCATGTGGCTTGGCACACAGAGACTTTCCTCAAACTCATCATATGTATTATCATTTTCCTTAGATTACAGTTATAATAGTAGCTGGGCTCTTGCTTTTCCAAAGGCTGTACCTTGTTGTTGTGGCCACTCATTAATCTAACCCACCCAGGCTGGATCCAGACATGCAGGCACGTGTGGTTTGTGGCACTGCAAGCAGCGCCACAAAGAAATTTCCCGGTAACAAAAAACAAACAAACAAAAAACCTGTAAAAAAAGTGGTGCAATCCACATCAAAGTGGTGAGCACCAGAACAAACACAGAAAAGCCCCCGTGCTGAGGTACTCTGTGCCCCAGCCAGCTGCTCCCTGGTTGACTTGGTTGCATGTGCCTCAAGATGGAGAAGAAAGCAACCCTGGGCTAGCTGGCTGCTCCCCTGTCTCCTCATGCCTCAACGTAGATGGTCCACTGCGGATCCCTCATGCTGAGGCACCCTGCACCCCAGACAGATGCAGAGCAGCTGGCTGGAGTGCAGTGTGCCTTGAGACAGGGGAGCAGGCAGCAGCTGGCTGAGGCTCTGCAGCGCACAGAGATGGAAGAGCAGGCAGCCCTAGGCCCTGCGCTGCCCTGTGTTGCCTGTTCCCCTGCCACGTGCCACTCCGTGGCTGGACAGGGCACAGGGTGCCCCAGTGCAAGGGAGGGCTGGCTCCACCCTGTCCCCCAGCCAGCAGTCTCCTCCTGCAACACGTGGACCAGCGGGACAGTGAATCCCGCTGCAAAGCACATGGGCAGGGACATGCACTGGGGCACAAAGCAGCAGCACGCATTTGGGCTACTACTATTTCTGCTGCTGTAAAGGTATGCCCCTGCTCATGTGGACCCAGCCCCAGGGCCTTTTTCTGATTGTATCATCCTCCTGGTTAAAGCATCTATGTTGTCACCCCAAAACAGAAATGTCACCAAAAGGGCTGATTTTTCCCCCATGCCTATCATTCTCAAAGGGACAGTGATGTGCTTCACCAGTCCTTTCCTTTCCTATGTCCTTGTGACAAGGTATTTAACAGAATTTGCAGATTCATTGGAATCCAACAGAGGTGCACTGTGAGCATTTGCTATGGCCTTGAAGTTGTAACCTCTAGGCTGTCAACTGTGTGCCTTTGCGCCTGCGCTGCCCCACTTCCCTGTCTTCATCAGTGGCATAGTACTTATTTAAATAGAATCAGTGAGGCATTCTCTATCTAAAATATAACCTTAGGAACAAACTGGTTTAAAAAAAATGGACTGATATGGGCCTAAATTAATTGCTTCCTTGTTTATACCTTTCCTAGATTGTGTAGTATGTGACAGATTTTGATATAGTCTGTGATTAGTTCTTTATTATCTCTTCTTCCATGAAATGAGAAAAAGAAATTGGAATTCAAATAACTCCATTTTGAAAGCAAAATCTATTCATGTTTTGCCCACATTTCATTCTGATATGAAAACGCAACAAAGTCCCAAGGGGTTAAGTGACGTCTCAAACCTAGCTTCAAATATAAAGGCTATACCGCGGTGAATTATTTTTTTTTTCTTAGGGTCCTACCATTCCAATTGTTTCAGTTTTAACAAAGTGATGTAAAATGTTTATTTGTAGACATTACCAGTAATTAAGTTTGTAGAAGTTACCAGTAATTAAAATAACTATTAAAAGCAGCGCTCTGCAAAAAACATTGATTTCTTAATTCTTTGAACTGAAAAATAAGAGAAAAGTGTTTCTTCCAGGAAAAAAGACAAAAATATTCAACTTGGGTTGAAAAAAAATGTTTGTCAATTCAAATGAACATTTCATTTGATATGGGGGATTTTAAAAGCTTTTAAATTTTATTTGGCAATTTTTAAATGAACAATTCATTTAACAACAAAAAAGAAACGTGTCATTATAAAAAATTCAAAACAATACTTTGAGCATTCCAATTTCTTTTTTGCCTGAAACTGTTTACCAAGTCTTATCTGAATCACAGAAAACATCTATCCTCACATCCTCAAAACTGAATGTTTTATAAATAAACTACCATATTTTCTCACATCCAAAATGCACCTTTTTCCCCAAAAACTATCTGCTGGAAACTGGTGTGCGTAGGATATATGTTAACAGCATTCTCTGCTGCATACACTTCTGTTGCACGAAAGCTAAAGTAGGTCTGCACATAATACACAGGGAGCAGAACAATGAGCAGGTTTCATTCCCTAGTTGCTGCTACTCAGTTACTTAGCAGAGGGAAAGATCTTTTTTTCCCTTCATTCTGCCTTTCAAAAATAAGTAACATACAACATGCCCCAGAATAAGGTATGTCAGAAAATATGGTATTCACCATGAACACTCATCCAGATCTAACTGGAAATTTTAGCAGTTTGAATACAGGCCTATAGGTCCTAATGAAAAGGCTACCCATAGACTGTGGCAAATTCTGAGCTGAAGTTTCATATTTTAGATTCATTCTTGATAGTCATTAGTTACAGACTCGCTCTCCTGTCTGACCTCTAGATAACAAACTGTGACACAATCAAAGTAATGGCTGCTTTTGCTAGGACCAGAGAGAAGAGGCTACTGTATCAATTTGAGAGAGTCCATGAGCTTTCTACTGGAATCAAGGCCAGTGCCCGAAGAAGCAGCCTCGGGGTCCCTGGGTTCTATATTTGAACATCGTAGACTTGTTCAGATATAACATGTCCAAAAAGATCCCTCCGTTTCCACACGTGAAAAATACCTGCCTCAACAGTGGTGTTAATCACAAAGCATAATTAATTCATGTTGGTAAATCTTTTAAAGTCAATAGCTGAAAAGGGTTTCAAAGCCGTCAGTACAGATAACTCACCTTGTTATCCTCCAGAGATGCATGCCCAGCAGACATAGCACATATAGCTATAGTTTGCATTCTTCCATCTTCCCCTCCAGGTTCCTGACAGGAAGAATGAATCAGATACAGAGTAAGATACACATCATACTCAAAGGCATAACAACCAGGGTCTGTGCTTTGGGCAGCAGCAGTGGTCATGGCAGCAGGGGCCAGGCTAGCTGCGGTGGCAGCAGCAGCTGGGCCAGCAACAGTGAAGGCTGCCATATTTGTGCTTCCTCTAAGAGGACACCTGGGGCTGGTGCCCCTTTTGGCCCACTGCAGGCTCTGCTACTGATCTTACTCAACTACCAGAATGCCTTCTTGCAAAGTCCAGTCTGGAAATTACTGACATGTATTATTCTTGCTCCAGCCTCAGTTCATAATCCAAGGTCAGAAGCGACCACTGGCTGATCTAGCCTGACATCCTGTGTATCACAGAACTTTACACATCACCCCATTACCCCTCTCTTCAGCCCCAAAACTACAACATATCTTCCAGAAAGTCATCCAGTTGTGATTTAAAGCTTTCACAGGACAATGAGTTCACCCTTTCCCTTTGTAGACCGTGCTGGTGTTTAATTACCCTCATTGTTAAATCTTTGTGCCTCATTTCCTATTTGAATTTGTCATACTTTGGCTTCCAGCCTTTGGTTCTAGTTATACTTTTCTCCACTGCATCAACAGCTTTTTAATATGCAAAATTCTCTCGTATCTAGGTACTAGAATCCATTAATTTCTCACTCTTCTTGAAACATTAAAAAGATAGAGCATTTCCAAGCTTTCATAGCAAAGCTTTTTCTCCAGCTTGCAAGTAAATTTTGTCATTCTCCACTCTGTCTTCATCAATTTTCCTACATTCTTCTTCAAGATGTTGACAGGAGAAAAAGCACACACTAATGCAGAATCAGTCTCATCACTGCCACGTGAAGAGGTAAAGTCCCTATTCCTATTCACTACTCCTCTTTCTGTGTATCCAAGGATCATGTCACCCCTACTTTTATTCCTATGGCAGGGTTCCATTACTCAACCCCACTCACAAACAGCAGGAAAGAGACTATGGGAGACCTCTCTTCTATAAAAGATGCCAGTTTATTCTCATAGAGTTAATGCAGGAAAAAATCTTTCTTCAAAAGAAAATCAAACTCCCTCTCACAAATCATTTTCAGCCTTTTGGGTTGCCCACTCAATAGGTAGGTACTTACCAAATTCACGACAGAAGTAGAGTGCATGGTACATGCTTTAATGTTGCATGTTCCCCCACACGCACCTCACCCTATGCCCCCACCCCTCGCTGCTGATTAGCGGAGGAACCCACTGCTCCCCCCAATCAGCAGAGAAGCTAAAACCATGTTTTTAAGTATGGCACCATTTCTGCCTCCCTACCTGTCAGCAGGAGGGCCATCCACGGCCCCTCAGCCAATCAGTGGCAGGAGGCAAAAACGGTGCATATTTAAAACAGAAGTTTTTGCCTCCCCACTGATCAGGAGCGAGCTGCAAGCAGGATCCCTCCACCAGTCAGTGGGTGGTGTGGAGGAATCTGCAAGATTAAAGGAGTCACAGTGCACCCCACCTCCACCTTGAATTCAGTCGGGCCCTACCAATAGGCCATTCTCACCTGACAAAAATTATACCCATATTTAGCCAGGACATAGCAAGCTATTTTCCTATAGTATGATAGTTATCTTCTTCCAAGATGACCTCATTATAACTGACCCTAAGAGCTGAGGCCAGCAGCTCCATCTCCCTACCTTTTAAGCACCTGAGGTCACTGGGTCCTTAGTTCCCTCTTCTAAGGCAGTTTTATGGGAGAAGCTGTCCAAAAACAATGGCAATGAGGTACCCCATTTTGTTTGATAATCCCCCCTGCCTTATGATATAAGTAACTGGACCATGGAGAAGCTTGGACCTGCAGGTCTCAGAGGTCTGTACTTAATATTAATCACAGTTCTTATCTCGGAGCTTCTTCAACTCATTAACTTGCTTTGTTAATCAGTGGTTTTTGTTTCAGCTTTTCAATTATTGGTATTTTTTCTCTTTCCATCATGGAACTTAAATACATATGAAGAACAACCCCAGAAAAAATCATGACAAGTGAAGGTGTGTTTTTCTACTCCAGTTCAGAAGGTAGTGGACAATCTACACAAAAGGTGGTTTTGGTTTGTTAATAAAACAGGACAGTAGAATTAATGAGAAAATAAAGTAAAACAAAATCTTCTGGATAGAAACACACATTTGTGGATTTCACTCAATGTGCTTGGATGCATTATAATTTGGTGGGATCTTCCAAAAAGCGGAGAACTAGAGTGGAAAGTGTATGTGAAGATTTTTGAAACCATACATATACAACTGCAGGCACAAAATGTTTCAGTTTCTGCAACTGCACATTCATTTTTGTACATACATGTGTAAAAACATTGGTCATGTTTCTAACTGAGAGAGACAACAAACAAAAGACAGGTGGCAATTCATCTTTTACATATTTCTAATGCAAGGTGAATTTATTTTATAGCAAGTTCCTAGTTCTAAAGATCCCTGAACATAAGAGGTTCCCATTATGAATTTGGCTTGTTGGGTCCATTTTTAATACAGGTACTATACCCTTTAAAGACTTCTCTACTGCATTCACTATGACTAGACTGTCCATAGCTTAATTCCCCCTACAGTTTGGTCACATGCCCTCTGGTGGTCTAACAAGAGCTATATGAAACTGGTGTCAGCTCATATCTTATCTTCTCAGGGCTGCTTCACATTTCTGGCTCTAACTGCAAATTCAGAAGTAAGGCTGAACCAAAGATGGCTGGATCTGGCAATCTGGGTTAATCAGATTTAAGATAGATTTCCACCCTTAAAGACTAACTAAATCAGAGATGTTTAGCATAATAGAAAACTAATGAGATTTACTCATAACAACCCCTTCACTAAAATAATCTAGCTTTGCCAATAGGGCAGAGAGTGTAGTTTTTAATTGTGTAAAATATCCATGGTCACAAAAGTTTCACCTGATAATAGGTCTGTGGTTTTTCACAGCTCAGATTACATATCATGCTTTGTTATAGACATTGCATGGGCAATGGAAACTTAGTGGTCAGAGAAACCCAGCCCTTATTACCAGTAATTGGAATTCAGGTTTCCAAGATCACTTGAGTATAATAAAGTTGTGGCACCCAGAAATGGTGATCTTTATTTCCTCACTCTGCTCACCTGAGCAGGGCTTGGGATAACTTCAGTGGCTATCACATAACTACCTATAGTTATGTGGACAGGCTGTTCCATAATCCAGTTTTACAGAGTCAAGTACACCCACCCCAAGCTCTATCAATGGTCCGAAAGAACGACTAAGTACAAGGGGGAATATTGACAGTGTACTGAGGAGCCAGCACAGAAACTCATCTTTAAAGTGTAGGAAGAAGTCCTAGTGTACCAGTTACAGAAACCTAAAGCACAATGATGTACGCCAGCAGCTGCAAGCTTCTGCTGTAGTGAGCCATTTTCTGAGCATTACATCCCCTCCATGTGCATTGTTAGACTCTGTTATTTACACAATGTTGCCTACAGGTCACTGCTACATTGAAAAAAAATGAAAAGTGGGTCTTGTCAGCAATGCAGGTGTATAAAATACTACTCAGCAGGTATCCCCTTTCTTTAGCAACTTAGGGTTTTTTGGCTCCACTGAAAAGCTCTGTTCTTATAACAACACTGTCTATCATTTTACAGAACAAATTTGTGCACTAGCATTATCAACCATTATGCTATTGAAAATCTCTTCTAGAATTGGCTTTTTCCGCTGTGTGTCCTCCTCATCTTAAATAATAATTATTCATTTTGTGAAGTCAGTTTCCTGCTGCTTCACATGAAAAAGCGAGTGGCAAGGCAATGCGTTTCAGCAGCCGCAATGTTGGGCAAGAGCACAGAGGGAATGTTACAAAGGCAGCAGGTGACACTTGAAATTCCATAAAATCACTCACAGGGGACCTTTAATCCTGCCAGAGTCAATTTGTTGTCAATTTTCCACAGCGTTTAAAAACCAAGAGAGAATTGGTTTATCACGGGAAACACTTCCTTTCCAGAGCTGTTTAATTATTTCCGTATGTGCTGGGTAGGCGTAAAATTTCTGCAGGCATGATTTAGGGTCACAGAAATTAGAGATGGAAAACAACGATTTAGTTATCTGTCTCATCCATCCTCTATACAATGCACAGTTGTTCTTAACAGTCTGTTTTCTAAGATTTGTTTGGTTTTAAATGTCCCCAGCAATGTGGTTTCCACTATGTCAGGAGAATACAGATTTAAAGCCATAATTCTAGGTTTCTTGTGCTAATGATTTATTTTCCTTAACATCATTTCTTCAGGCAATCACTTGTATGGAGAATGGAGAGGGAGTTTATTCCAATGGTTAGTCACAGAGCACAATGACCAACTTAGTTCAATACTCTGCTCTGCTTCTGATTCACTACATGAGCTTAGGCAGTCATCTAGGCCTAATTTTCAAGTAGGCTGAATATCAACATATCCAAAAGTCAGACCACTGATCTCCCTGTTCTACAGTGAGTTGAGTTGTAAAATGAGTATAAAAACATTTAGCTACTGCACCTCGTAAGAGCATTATGAGGCTTCAGTAGCTGTTGGCCAAGACCTTCATGATCCCAGGCCAAAAGATAATATATGACCATCATTTTTATTCTCATCAAATGCAGGCTTAGGGCTGGAGCGAGATGTCCTTAAACTGAACAGCATCATGCATTAAAAATAGTCCTGTTGTGGTCAGTGGTTTTATTTGTGAAGTAAGGTTCTGTATTTTGGGAGTGAAGCTATCACCTTGAATGAGGATGTATTGCCATCTCCGTTCAGGATATCAATCTAAAAAGTTAAAAAAACTGTGAATGTCTAACACACATTTAAATATAATTCAATAATAAAGGTGATCTGGCTTATGTATAATTTTGCGGACCATGCTAAATATTGAAAGACTGAGGACATGTCTGCATGGCTTCCTTTCAGACCTCAGGTCTGCCTCAGACAAAATAAGTCCCACCTATTCATTACTGCAGTGGCACATCAAAAACTAACAAATAGGCAAAGGAGATGGCTCAAAGTGGCCCTAAGGTAAATACTTCAGTCCAGCATTCAGGCATGGAGCACAGTGCTGGAGGGGCTACTCAAGTTTGCTCTGAACAGTCAACTTTAATTTCCAGTCTCTGGTACATTCCAACAAGAGCAAGTAGACATTGCCTACTTTATCAGTTAACAGGCTCAGGGGCTGGAGGGAAGCTATACAAACATGGCCATCATGGTCTAATGAATGATACATTGGGACTATAATGGTGCTATTCTTCTCTCTGCCACTGATCTTCTGTATGATGTTGGGCAAGTCCTTTAATTTGTTTGAAATTCCATTTCCTTTCCCATCCCTTGTCTATCAATTTAAACGACACGCTTCTTCAGGTACTATGTAGTTGTAGAATACGTAGCACACTGGAGCCATGACCTCAGCTGGAGTTTCCAAGCACTCCAATACTATGAATAATAATACACAGTAGATCTTGACTAGTTCATGATGATGAATAGGAGGCTGGTGGCAAATTAACAATTTTTTGTGAATGAAGTGAGTAGTACTTTAACTATAATGTTTTATTACGGTTCTCCAAGATACGGTACCAAATATCTGGAAAACGTCTTTTAAAAATGCTATAACAATAGCAGCTGCTTTCAAATATTTGCAACAAAGATACAATGAGACTGCCATTTTTCCTTGCAGGCTATGATGTAAAAAGATTAGGAACACAGAGATTAAAGATGAGGCTCTACCTGAGTTCTGGATCTGACTCCAGTTCTAGGAGGTGCTGAACTCCCCATAGACTAGGAATCTGGGCACATCTACACATGTGTGTCATTTAGTACATGCTTTAGCACATAGCTCATCGCTACAGCATGACACGCATGTGTAGACGTGCCCACAGATTCCTAGAATAGCTAAGTGAGTTTCCTCACCATTGGGTCACTGGGCATTTGGTGATGTTCTCTCTTTCTCTTTTTTCATGAAAAAACATCAAAAGATCTTACTGTTCATTCAGCCATGGAATAAACCCAACTGTCAGAAGTTTTTGTGAAACAGCGGTCACGTTTCCTGGGCAGAAGTTGTGAATAGCCACAAGGCCAGCTGAAGCCAATAAGAGCTCTAGGTTCTCAGCATCTCTGAAGATCAAGTTTAAGTTTGGACACTTCAAACATAAGCTTTGCACAGTTAATATACGCTTGAAAAAATTTATCAAAATAAGTTCGCCTGCCTAGCTTTTTTCAAGTATAACTAGTTTTCTTATAGTTCATTACTGCTATTGTCTTTCTTTTAGAGTTGTACATGAGTGCTGAAACTCCTAAAGTGCTGCTGGTATAAGCAGGAATTAAGGACATTAAGACCTGGTCAAAATATATCTTCAAAATGTAGTGAGAAATTATCCATGGAAATGTTTTGGGGGTCTCCACTGCCAATTGAATTTACAACAAAATTTTCATTGGAATTTCAGTATTTGAAAAATTTTAAACCAGTCCTACATACAGTAAAAAAACAAACAGAAAAAAAGGTTCCCATTAAAAATCAATGTTTTTCAATAGAAACTAACAAAAATTGAAACATTTAGAAAATTTCAACCGGTTCTTCACAACACATCCTAGGGCTGGTCAGTAGTTTGTGGAATCACACATGCAGTCTCCATCATTCTTTAAATGCCAATTCTCCTTTAAGCCAAGACACTTTACCAGAGCTTTCTTGTACATGTTTACCCATTATTATTTGCACTGAACCACAACTTGGTTATGTATTTCAAACATCTTCCACTACATAGGGGGCACAGTTTGGGGGTTTCAATATGGGGCCATCTCTTCATCATATACTTGCAGCCATTTAAGGGGATCTACCTTAGTCCCCCTCCCCCTTAGTCATCAAGCTAATATTTACTTCTCCTTATCTTATTGTGTAATCAGGCTTATAAGTTGAAAACAGATATTGTACTAGGTCCTCCAGTTACCTGTGGAACAATACTCCATAGCTAGCTAGATATCATTCCTGTCATTTACTTGAAATGATGTTACAGTGCTGCACATGCTTGTTTTGGAATGGCATATCTCTTAGCAATGGTGTTATAAACAATGAAAAATACTCCTTAGAGTAAAAGCAGGTATTAGTTGCTTTACTGGCAAGATAACTGGATGCAACATAGGACTGACTGCTTGAATTTTTATCTTTCATTGCTATGGCAGGTTTTGATTAGCTTGTTTGTCCCTCTCCACCCTTTTGTTCTGGAATTTCCATGCCATCTGGCTTCCTGCCATCACCCCTTTCTACAGATGTCTGATATAAAGATTTAGAAGGGCTAGTGACATTCACTTTTCCCTTGACTCTGCTTCTCTATTACTGTATGATCAAGGCTGAACTAGTTTGCACACAGTGAGAGCCCTAACAGATGACATTTTTTTCAAAACTTCAGACCTGATCCTGCTGGAAGGTATAAGCATGCTGGATAACTTTCTCTTAAGCTTGGCAAGACTCTACAATATCTATTTCAGCACAACTCCAACAGCAGAGCACACAGCTCTTCCCCATTGGTATTTCCTGCCTACCCAATAGTCTTGAAGAAACAAACATTTCAGTGTTTTCCTTAACATTTTCCGCTCAGTTTGGAGGCCAAAAGCAAGGGCAGATCCAGAGGGAGGTGCAGTGGGGTAGATGTACACCCTCCCACACACACACCTTTTTGGACTGGACCACACTGCAGGAGCCTCTGGGGGCTTTTTTAAAGTCCACAAAGCAAGTAAGAATCTCCCCCTCTTCCCCTCCTTACTCAAAAGCACAGTTCCCTCACCTTTTTCCCACCTCCCCCTGCACTTTGCATGGTAGCAGCAGCAACAGGTGGTGTGGTGTGTTCCCCCCACATCCCAGTCCCCTGGGAGCAGGTGCAGGGAGGCAAACCCCCTTGAGGCCAAACCATGCAGACTGGCTGGAGTGGGCAGGAGCTGCTTTGAAGCTTCTGCACCCTGGGGACAGCGGGAGAAAGCAGCAGCGTGGAGAAAGGGAATGGAGGGGACATGTCTTTGAGAACAGAGGAAAAGGGAGGGATTCTTATGCACTTTGGGGGCTTTTAAAATGTCCCCAGAGGCTACCATGGGGTGGTCGGCCCACAGCAATGGGTTGGAGGGGAAGGAGGCTGGGAGTGGGGAGGGTTCAGCTACCCCTGCAACCTGGGTGGCTGCTCCTGCACTGCCGTTTACCATTTCATGCATCTAAATGCTAAGTCAAGTTGAACTCAAACTTAAAAAATTCAGAGGTTTGCCCATTTCTAGTTTCATCCATCAGTGAAGCTGAATGAAGAGCACATGCAGAGAAGATGAAAGGAAAAGTCAGTGCCTGCAACAACATACTTTGAAAGTTGGTCACCTCAAAGTGGGGAGCAAATCCAGCTACATTACAAACCACTGCTCTTGCCTTGTGTTACTCCATTGCAGAGTATGCATGTCCAGTATGGGAACAATTAGTTCATGCCAAGAAACTAAACCCAGTTCTAAGCGACAGCTGTCATAAAATAACAGGGTGTTTAAAGCCAACACCAAAGGATAGTCCGTACTTACTGGCTGGGAAGAGAAGAAAGGTAGTGAGTCAAAAAGAAAGAGCATAGCAGATGGAAGACCCCAGGCATCCAGTCTATGGTCACACAGAAGTAACCAAACAGCTTAAAGTGAAAAAGAGTTTTGTGACCAGTGTTGCTCCCTTGGACATCATGGCTGACAGTGCACAACTGAGGGTATGGAAGGAAAGACTACATACAACCAGATTCCCTGAAATGAATTTAGAACCCCAGGACAACCTTCCCAGAGCCGACATGGTGATGCCTGAACTGCTTCACACACAAACTGGATGATCAAAAACAAACATGATCAAATGGAGCTACTTTAATGACACAAATACATGCAAGTGCAATGAAGTGCAGCCCATGGAACACCTGCTTGTTTGCGTGACTCCTTGGTGAGACCTGTATGAAGGAGGACCTTACTGCAACAATAGAAAGAGCCATCACTTGTGCACACTTCTGGAAAAAACAGCAGCAGCAGCAGCAGGAGAGAAGCTTTATGCAATACTGACAAAACCCCAAACCTTAGCTCCTCCTGTTAGACTTAATGGGGCTGAACTCAGTAAAGCACTTAAGGGTCACTCTATTTAACTCTAGCAAAGCTTTCCCCTTGGCTACATCAGCTGACAGCCAAGGCTGTAACTTACCGGACAAATAATGTAACAGGAATCAAGGTCTAGGTGGTATAACTTACATTACAAGAGAGATAGCAGGAAAGCAAATGGCAGTGGTATAATATGATTAGCATGAAAGGTGGAAAAGGAATGTGGAGAGGGAAATCCCAGTGGTGTAATTTAATATGAACTGGGTGCATTAGGAAAGTAAAACAGTCGTGACATAACTGATGACAAGGGGTGCTGCAAAGAAATCAACTCACTAGGGCAAGTGTGAGTAATTGTTTCAGCCAGGGGGCCGCTTAATTAGTTTTGGTAGAGGACCACAAGGGTAGCCCTGCTCGTTGACAGGCACCCCACCCCTGGTCACTATCTTGGGACTGGACATCCCACCCCCTAACCCCTGACCTTTGCCACTGGAAGTCCCTCCTTTTGCCCCCAGAAGTACTCCTTTGGGAAGGGGGGGCATCTTTGAACCAGAGGGGGAAAAAAATGAATCGTGTACTAAATGTCAAACATCTACATATTTTAATTTCATTACAAAAAATATTTTTGTCATGATTTGCATTTTTGTTGTGTATATAGAAGTGATTGCACAATAGTTCAAAAATAAAGTCTTACTCTTGTATATCGCGTGTGGGATGTGGGTGAAGGTGTGTGTGTGTGTGTATGGTGGGGTGTGGGGGGTGTGTGGAGTTTATGAGAGGGCGTGGCTGAGTGTGGAGGGGGCATAGGGTATGTTGCAGGAGCGTGTGTCTATGTGGGGGTTTTGGGGGTAGAGTGTGGGTGTGTGGGGTGTGAGGGACGGTGGGGGCATGAGGGCATGTGTCCCCACACTCCCCCCCCATACCCACACCCTGCCCACCAAAGCTTCAGACTTCCATTGCCACCTCCCCCTCCCACCCCTGGGCACAAGCTCTGCACTCCTACCTGTCCCTGCCCCCACCCAGCTGTAGCTCCGCCCCCTCCCCGACTGCTGCCCAGAGCGAACGCTGCAGCAGGGAGACGAGGAGGAGTCATAGATTTCATAGACATTAGGGCTGGAAGAAACCTCAGAAGATCATCAGGTCCAGCCCCCTGCCCAGGGGCAGGAATTCAGCTGTGGTCAAAGGATCCCAGCAAGATAAGCATCCAAACATTTCTTAGAAGAGTCCAGAGTAAGTGCTTGCACCAGCCGATGGATGTCAGGAAGTGGTAAAGACTAAGGCATACTGTGAGGAACTACAGGAGGATCTGGCATGATTGAGGGAATACACAACTAAATGGTAGATGAAATACAAAGTAGATAACTATGAAGTGTTGCACCTGGGCAAAAATAACCCAAACTATACCTACACTAGGATGGGCTCTACATTAACTGTTATCACACAGAAAAGAGATCTGGGAGTCATTGTGGACAGCTGGCTAAAAACATCAGCTCAGTGCTCAGCAGCCATCCAAAAGGCAAACAAAATGTTAGGGATTATTAAGAAGGGAATTGTAAACAACTCTAAACAGTGGTTGCAGCAGTGGCAGCAGCAGCCCCACCAGAAGCTGTGTGCTGGCTGGGCCGGCCCCTTCTGTGCACAAGGGTAGGAGCAAGGGCGGGAAGGGCTGGGCAGGGTACAATGAATTGGTGGGTGCCCACGGATCAGATAAAATTGCCTGGTGGGCCACTGGCCCACGGGCCGTATTTTGCCTGCCCCTGCACTAGGGTCTGTAAGAAGCCATTAGAACCCAGCACTTTCACTTGTCCCTGGGGCCCCTGAGCCTGTAAATTACATCTCCTCCCTTTATATCTATTTCTGCAGTGTGACTTGTGTCACCTTCCCTATTGCCTTTGAATTTTGCCTGCTGTAGGTAAGAAGGAGCATTTTAAAACTGGAGCTGAGCAGGAGCCAAGTTTAGAATCTGGCTTGCCTGTCTGAGCCAGATAACAGGCTAAGCCTTTGAAGCACAGCAGCAGCAAAAAGCTTTTTTGCAGGTGGTGACTTTGTTCTATAGGCCTGTACATGCAGCAGAACTAGTGATATTTGACTCCTTAGTTTTGATAACACTGAGATTCTTAGGCAGGGGGATTTTTTTTTTTCAGGGCAAAAGAAAAATGTGCGCATATTGGTTTCTCCCCCAAAGCAAAACCATGGGAATGCCGGGTAGGGGCGAAGTGGAAAGTTTTGTTCTGGAAAATAGATCTTGGGTTCACTCATGGTTTATGCAAATGTCAAGAAGCATGACCTGAACTCCCCTCTCCCCTCCTCCCTCCCTCATTTAGCACTGTTCTGAATGTATTTGGAATTATTTCTGAAGCAGTAAGGGCTGTCAGCAGAGAGAGGAGACTGAGGCTGGATTAGCATCACTTCACTGAGCCCAGTTTGGAGGAGGAGAGGAAGCTGCTGCTTTATTCTGCAACCTGTTTTCAATGTCCTTTTATTTATTAACAGACTGCCCAAAATACTCCTCTACTTTGCTACAAAGCAGCGACATAGGCCCTTTGAAATTTGCCTGCCCTCTAGATTCACCATAACAGCATACCACAACTTCATCTACCCACAGTGGGCCAAGCATGTCAGAGGTAAGCACAACATCAGGGGGTAAATTGGCCTGTTATTAGAATGTCTACATGGGATTTGGGAAAAAGCTTTCCAAGGAAAGAAATTATCTAAGATTTTTTAATTATTATTATCCAGTCCTTAGTCCAGGCACTGGATAATTTTAGTGGTATGAGAATCACCTGCTAAATATACAGGGCCTCTGGAAGCACTTTCAAGATTCCCATCAGGGTGGATTCACTCGACCCCTCATCTTTCCAATGTTGATCAGTTAGCTCTGCTAAAGAATCAACTGATATGGGACACAAAATGAAGGTACTTCCACCATCACCTCTGAAAGGAGTCAAGACCCAACAGCAACCTATATGGACAGTGCGTAACAAGGTAATGGAAGCCTGAGTGCGCAGTCCTAAAGTCATAGAGCTATTAAGATAAGCCTGGTAAATGAGTCAAGCTTAAGGCCTGGAAAATACACCAAAAAAAGGAGTAAAAGACCATACTCCAGAGACCAGTGTTGGTTATATAGCCTGTTATGGGGTTTGTAAAACCTCACACAGGAGAGGCATTGATTATGAGCCCTTTAATTAACTGGTGGCTGACCCATTTTGGCACTTTAGGTCTATAAAGACAACAAAGCAAGAAGGGAGAGGTTGGTTGTGGGTGAGAAGCTGAAGCAACAGAAACTCTTAGGTCCAGAGCTGGAGATGTCCCAGTGGCAGAAGTTGTTTTCTGACTAAGGTCCACACTGCAGCCCAGAGATCCTGAAAATGCTTTAGCTACAGGTTGAGGTGCAGGACAAAATCCCAAGAAATAGAAAGAGACTACTGACCAAGGGGAGGGAGGTAGAAAGTGAACCAGGAGTTGTGTGTACATAGAGTTGAGTGAGGCTGACCCTTACAGTAGGACAGGGCTTTGAGTTGGGACTTACAACCCTTAGAGCAAAGGTGGGCCTGAGTCTCCATACCTCAACCCTCTTGGCATTAGTGAGGGTAAAGGTGCTTCTAGACTGTGAAACCAGTATCAGCATTCAGGGGGAGGGATACAGAAAAAGATGTATAGGGTGAAATTGCCTAAGCAGGACATTATAAGCAAGATGGGTGGACTAATGAAGAGGCAGAGTGCACCTCATTCCCCTACAGTTCCTCGTCTTCACTGAAACTGGACATCTACAGAAAGATGTAGTTATCTGTGTTAGTTTGAAGTCAAGTAGAAGGCAGAGTAGATTTGCACCTCATAAATTTGCACCAGAATTTGGCCCGCAGGCTGGATCTGGCCCGCCAGGCACTTTCATTCTAGTGAAAGTGGGTGACAGTGACCACAAGCTGATCACCTTCACCATCCGCCATAAAGCTGGCAAGTCAGTCAGCAATACAGAAGTCCTTGACTTCAGGAAAGCTGACTTTGACAAGCTCAGGAGGCTTGTCAGTGAGGCCCTAAGGGACCATGACCCCAATGGGTGGGGAGTCCAGGAAGAGTGGTTGCTCCTTAAGGGAGCGATCCTCGATGCACAAGCTAATGCTTATAGCTAATGCTATTCCATCTTGGAGGAAAGGCAGCAAAAGGGCACAGCAGCCCCCTAGGCTCTCCAGGGAACTAGCGGCTAAAAAGAAAGGCCTACAAAGGATGGAGGATGGGATCCACCTCCAAGGAGGAATATTCTGCACTGGTCCAGTCCTGCAGGGAGCAAACCAGGAAAGCCAAGGCTGCAACTGAACTCCAACTAGCTACAAGTATCAAGGACAAAAAAAGTCCTTTTTCAGACGTGTGGGGAACCAGAGGAAAAGCAATGGCAACATTGGAACCCTGCTAAACCAGAAGGGAGAACTAACGACCGATGGCCAGGAAAAAGCCAACCTATTAAATGGGTACTTTGTGTCAGTCTTTCATCAGTCCCACGGGACGCCCCTGCCCATTATGGGACAGGGAGGCCTAGGTGAGGGAGATTCCCTTCCCTCCATCAATGTTGACCTCGTGAAGGAACACTGTGAGAGGCTGGATGCCTTCAAGTCAGCTGGCCCTGACAATCTACAACCCAATGTACTCAAGGAGCTGGCTAGCATCATAGCCCAGCCCCTGGCACAGATCTTTGAAAACTCTTGGTGCTCTGGTGAAGTGCCTGAAGATTGGAAGAAGGCCAATGTGGTGCCTATCTTCAAGAAAGGGAAAAAAGTGGATCCGGCTAACTACAGGCCCATCAGCCTGACCTCTATCCTGGGGAAGGTCTTAGAAAAGATTATTAAAGAGTCCATTCTTAACAGACTGGCCGACGGCAACATCCTGAGGGATAGCCAGCACGAGTTTGTTGTGGGTAGGTCTTATAGTTTCATAGCAGCTTGAGTCAGGAGGGATCTGAACAGATCATCTAGCCTGACCCCCTGCCACAGGCAGGGAAGAAAGCTGG
>NW_005842362.1:619368-623348 GCF_000455745.1 Alligator sinensis
GACCAGTGGGATCCCCCAAGGCTCTGTCCTTGGACCTATATTGTTCAACATCTTCATTAATGATGTGGACATTGGAGTCAAAAGCGGACTGTCCAAGTTCGCTGATGATACTAAACTCTGAGGTAAAGCATCCACACCTGAGGACAGGAGGGCAATCGAGGCTGACCTTGACAGGCTCAGGACATGGGCAGACAAGAACCTGATGGTGTTTAACACCGAAAAATGCAAGTTTCTCCACCTTGGGAGGAAAAACCTGCAGCATCCTTATAGGCTCAGCAGTGCTACACTGGTTAGCACTACAAGTGAAAGGGACTTGGGGGTCATCATTGTCCACAAGATGAACGTGAGCCTTCAATGTGATGCTGGGGCTAGTAAAGCGAGCAAAACGCTGCCTTGCATCCATAGATGCTTCTCAAGCAAATCCTGGAACATCATTCTCCCATTGTACTTGGCCTTGTTGAGGCCGCAGCTGGAGTACTGCGTCCAGTTTTGGGCTCCACAATTCAAAAAGGATGTGGAGAAGCTTGAGAGAGTCCAGAGAAGAGTCACGCGCATGATCACAGGTCAGGAAAACAGACCTTACGATGACAGGCTGAGAGCTATGGGACTCTTTAGCCTGGAAAAGCGCAGACTCAGGGGTGATCTGATGGCCACCGATAAGTTTATCAGGGGTGACCACCAGTATCTGGGGGAACGTTTGTTTACCAGAGCGCCCCAAGGGATGATGAGGTCAAACAATTATAAACTACTGCAAGACCGTTTCAGGCTGGACATAAGGAAGAATTTCTTCACTGTCCGAGCCCCCAAGGTCTATGAACACACACACACACACACCCCACAAGTTTTCTGAGCTGAAACTCACTTCATGAGATCCTGTGAAAGAACTGAAGAAAGCAAAGTATAAGAAGGAGGGGGCAATTAGAATACAAAAGACAAGAGAGGGGAACGGGAAGGGGAAGAGGGAGGAAAGGGGGAGCAGTGCTGGGAGAAACAAGCAAACAAGCAGTAAACTCACAGGAACAAAGAGTCATGAAAGCTAATCCAGGTAATGGAATAAGAATCCATAGTCCCTGTTTAAACCGTATATAACAATCCAGTCTGCGGATGATTTCTTGTTCTGTAGTTTCCCATTCAAGTTGGGTTTTTTTTAATTTGTTGCCTGTGAACAGGCACTCTTAGGTCAGCAATGGAGTGTCCAGGGAGGTACAAGCTTGCCTGTCTTTCTGCAACTGATGTCAGAGCAGTGTTTCTTCATTCTGCCATGTAAGGATTGCACTGTCTGCCCATTGTAGACAGTAGACGGGCACTGCAAGCAGATGATGGTGTATAAGACATGGTGGAGATGCAAGTGAATGAACCTCGGCTGTTATAATACATGTTATTCAGTCCAGTGATGATATGGTGTGAACTGATGTTGAGGGACTGAAGGCGTTTAGATTTGTTGCAAAGCCTGGTGCCTTAGTGAGACTGGGAGTTAAGTAGGCTGCTGCTTGAGAGACACCATTTAAAGTTGGGGAGATGCCTGTAAGCCAGGATTGGTTTGTCACCCAGGAATCCTTAGAGATGGTCATTCTTTTCCAGCAGCAGTTGGATGTTATTAAGGATATGTCGAAGGTGTTCAAGCCAGGGACTATAGGTAACAACCAGAGGCACTCTGTTGTCCTTGTCCCATGGTTAGTATTATAGTAGGTCAGAGCAGGATCTGAGTCTGGCTTTGTTGACTTTAGTGGCTACAGTTTTGGGGGTGAATTGTAGTTGTAGAAATCCCTGCTCCAGATGCTTAAGGTGTGCGTCCCCATTGGTGGTATCAGAGCAAAGACACTACAGCTATAACATAGAGCTTGAGTGTAAACTATGGATCAAGGGATGTACTTAGGATGAAAGTTGTTGGCATGAAGGTAGCTGCGATGGTAGGTTGGTTTCTGATACAAGGTGATGGCAACATGACCATTGCTAACCTTCACTACAGAAAATCATAGGAGCCAGTCTCGCCTGCTGCTGTAGGAGGGTGTTTAAGATCCTGTGTAACGTTGCACAAGAGCAATGTCCTTGGACACATCTGTTTTTGTCCCAGGTGGTGAGAGAAAGCAGACAGAAAGACTGCTCTGAGCCAGTCCTTTAGCTTGGGCTGCTAATGGGAGACAGCCACATGTCTATTCTAAATTGTGTAGTCTGTAGAAACACCAAAGGGGCAAGAACAGGGCCAGGATTTTTGGAAGTCCATAAGGCACTTGGAGCTATTGGAAAGTTATATGCCTTGTCTATGTTAGTTCAGTGCATTGTTCACCTGCCTGCCACCCTTATGACCAGAACAGCTGCATGTCATTGAACGAAGGATTCCATCTACCTTGTATCTTTCTGGGGGGTCTCAAAATGAAACAAAAAAGTACATATTTAATATATCACCACCTATCCAAAGCCATTTGTCACTTCCCCACTGTCACTGTTCTACCCAGACTATGGCTTCTGAAAACTTTACCCTGCCACCAAAGTACATGCCCCAAAACTTCCTATTAACCAGTAACAGTAGTATCCTTATGATACACAGGGCACATCTACATGAGATGCTATGTCACTGCAGTATCTAAAAATAGCCATGCGCCTCCAGGACTGTGTAGTACCAGCGGGTACTGTGCAGTCATTTAGTACTGGCTTTTGCTAAAAATGCACAGTCCGGAGCACGTGTAGACACGCCAACAGTGGAGTTGTGCTCATTGCTTCCTGTAGAGGAAGCTGTATACATAACTACCTCCCAGATCTTGACAAATCATCTCATTTCCTTACATTTTTCTCCCTGGGGAGATCACATGGCTTTCCCTTTATGGCAGTTTCTGATTCTGAAACCAAGGAAGGAAATTACAGCACAACACATAAATGAGGGAATCTTTGTTTTTTTAAAGAACTTGTCTGAAGCAGCACATAATAAAAATGCTAATAATATACTGCAGGCTGGTTTTCTTCCAGTCAGATATTTTTGTACCATGAGGAAGCTATTGCAGTTGCCCTATGACATGGTTAAAGTACTATTAGGGCATGAGAGGACATCTCAGAACAAACTGTTCCATGCTGACTTCCCCAAGAGACTAATTAACAATGAGTGCTTTTCTCTTTTGGCTGAAATGATTTAATAATTTAAACAGAAATATTATATTTTCATTGGTTTCTGATCTTCCCTTTTCTACACATCACTGATGTGAAGTTTGGGGTCAATGGTCCAGAGCAAACCAAGGCCTGTTGGCTGACCCCAAACAATCTTTTTTTGCATATGATTAAACATCCCAAGCACATTACTAGCTAGCACAGTGGATGGGAGGAAGGACTTGGTGACTGGTACAAGTGACCTTCAAAGGGATTAGCCAGAGATGTGCAACTGCCAGTGAATAACTCTATTCACACATTATGCCTGATGAACAGTAAATCATTCTAATAAGTTACTTTTCCATTCATTCATTACTGGAGAATGATTAGCGGCAAATAGCTTTTAGAAGCTTTTCCAGTGGAGATCAGCAAAGTGTCCAAAAGGAGATTGGAACTTTTGTGCAAGTCACCTACCATTGGGTTCTCATGTTACTGCTGCTCGAATGTTCACAGATTCATAGATTCATAGATGCTAGGGTCGGAAGGGACCTCAATAGATCATCGAGTCCGACCCCCTGCATAGGCATGAAAGAGTGCTGGGTTCAGATGACCCCAGCTAGATACTCATCTAACCTCCTCTTGAAGACCCCCAGGGTAGGGGAGAGCACCACCTCCCTTGGGAGCCCGTTCCAGACCTTGGCCACTCTAACTGTGAAGAAGTTCTTCCTAATGTCCAATCTAACTCTGCTCTCTGCTAGCTTGTGGCCATTATTTCTTGTAACCCCCGGGGGCGCCTTGGTGAATAAAAACTCACCAATTCCCTTCTGTGCCCCCGTGATGAACTTATAGGCAGCCACAAGGTCGCCTCTCAACCTTCTCTTGCGGAGGCTGAAAAGGTCCAG
>NW_005842362.1:625342-635370 GCF_000455745.1 Alligator sinensis
GCCCAGTTGTGGGAAGAATCCCACCAGGTTTCTGTTAGCCCTACTAAGTCGTAGGTGTTTTCTGCAAGCAGGAGTGCTAGTTCATCCTGCTTGCTCCCCATGCTCCTAGCATTAGTGTATAGGCATTTGAGCCCTGTGACTGGTGCCTTTGTTGCCCCCTGACTCTGATGCCCAAAGGGCCCCTGATTGCTTACCCGCTTATTGCTTACCTGTGGTGTACTGCTGGCCACCCCATGGATTGCAGGTTCCCAATGTTCTCCTTCTTCAGGCTGGGCTGTCCTTGTGGGTGCCACATGGTTTAGTGGTCCACGGCTTCCCCCGCCCTCATCTTCCCCTCCCCCCAACGAACCTAATTTAAAGCCCGCCGGAGAAGATCCGCCAACCTAGAAGAGAACACACGCTTACCTTTGGGGGACAGGTGAAGCCCATCCCAGTTTTGATAAAATGTTAATCCTTGCTCATTAACTGGTTACATTAGCAAGCTACTGTGTATTGAGCTGGTCCCTGAGTGAATCATGATTGATTGGTAACTGGTAACACAGTAGCTTAGCAGCCAGGCCTGCAGTAGTCCCCATCCCCACCACACCCCAAGAGAGACACAGTTGCACAAGAACTCATGTCACGAGTTTTGCCTGTCAGCAGCCAGAGGCACAGGGCCCCAGAACCCAGAACCGCTGCACCTATCTCTTGACAGCTGGCAGGCTTCATGGCTGCAGCAGGAGCCACCATCCCTGCAGCTTTCACTCCCCTGTGCTGTAACATACACGACATGAGTTTTGCTTTCAGGAATTTGGGGTGCAGTTTCCCTCAAACCCCTGCATCTATCTTCTTGAAACTTGGCAGGCTTCATGCTCTCAGAAGAGGCTACCACTCCTGCAAATTTCATCCAAATCAGACAAAAAAGAACAAAGTGATAGATATTAAATTGATTCCCCATTATACCCTATGGCCGGATCGCTGAATCGGCTCCAAAGCTTCAGAGCCGCTTCAGCTGAATCGAAATGGGAAACCAATCTGGAGCTCCAGATCTGATCACTGGCATCCGAAGCAGCCAGATCTGAAGCTGAACTGAATAGCTGCCTATTTGCACAGGCCTACTATCTGTGCATGAACAGGAAGTTTAATACCATGAACGAGATCCTCAGAAATACTTGAGCACCTATTTGTCTCAATAGTTAAAAGTGGAATTCCCCAGGACACTTATACACATGCCTATTAATGCAAAGCAATAAGCTCCAAAGCCTATGCTGCAAGACATGCATCTGCACATACACCTGGACCCCAGCACATTGAGCTGGGTCACAGCAGCCCCAACTCACAAGAAGCCCAGGGGGCCAGCTTGCCAGCCCAAGGCTACTTCGACCAGGCTGTGTGCGCTGCAGAGGGGCTGGGGCACGAGGGTGCTTTAGCATGGGGCTAGCCAGCAGGCAGCCCCCACAATGAAGCACCCTCATTCCCCAGCCAGCTGGGTTGGCATCTACATGTGCAGTGCTGTGCACAAAAAAAAACTTTGAAGCAGGGTAGGACTTGTAAATACAGGTATTTACAAGTCCTACCCTGCTGTGGAGTTTATTCGTTTCATGAGCCCTAATAGGGGTGCATGTGTACTAGTTGCTGAGACATTTACTGTGCATTTAATTAGGCAATTGTGCAGTAAACATCTCTTGTAGATGCACCCCCAGACTACTAATCAGCTGCTGCCTGACCTCACTGATGGTTAAAGTATGTTTCTACCCTGTAGACTGGCTGGGTTGGCTCCTGTAGCTGTACTCTGAGTGTGCCTAAACTAGATGCTGCTTGCACAAAAGAGGACAAAATTAAGAAGCATGTCTTGGTGGTTACTATACTTCCTCAGGCTTGGGATGCCTAGGTGCAAATCCCTACCCTGCCTGATTTAGAGTATGCATTTCATCCCACAAGCTAGGGCGAGTACTAACTATGGGGCTGAGGGTATCTTTTCCAGTTTCCCCTGGTAAAGCTGTTTGATTTTACTGGAGGAAGAACTTGAACCTCACATTCCTTCTCATTGGGCTATAAAGTCAGCACCACCCCCATTTCCCCCTCTACCCAGTACATATCTGTACAAATGGGGACAGCTCTAACAAGAGAGAGAGTAGCTCTTTCAGGAATAACTAAGAGCCTCATAGTTAAAACATTGCCTAGACATGTGGCTTTAAGTCCCAGTTTCAAAGAAGGCAAATGAGGGATTTGAGTTGTGTGTCTCAGATCACAGGAAGTGGTCTAACTAGAATTTATGGCTTTGGGGAAAAAACATGAAGAAGCTAATGTTAAAGAAGTAAGCTGGTCTCGTGACCAGGCCACAAGACTAGGAATCATGAAACCTTGGTTCTTGTCCTACCTCTACTCTTGATCTGCTACGTGACTGTGGGTAAGTGTATTAATTGCTCTACTCCTCCTCCTCCACCACTCACCATTTAAACAGAAGTGCTTTGGGAAAGCAATTCTTTTTACTAATGTTTATTCAGATCCTAAAACAATAGGGCCTCTAGACACCTTTCCGATTCAAATAATATCAAATGAGTCTCACTGAGCACAACTACATACGAGCTTTACTGCACAGTACGCTAATTACTGCACAATAAAGTGTTATCATCTATATGTGTATGGCAATTGAGTTGGTGTAGACTAACTTACAGTGCCATCAGATCAGATAGTCCTGTCAGACACAGGTACTATCCAACAGAGGAATAAATTACTGGACTTAAATGCATGTGTAGACGATGATGTCAGGATTAGTTTACACTGGCTCAGATTTCACTGGAGTCACATTAATTGTATCTAAGACATGCCCACTTGGTGTGAGTTTTCAACTACATGCCAAAGTCAGAACACGTTGTGCACTGGACACAAACAGAAACCTAGAACAATATTTACTGCAAAAAGATAGTGCTGTATTTCACAGATCTGTCCTCCAGATGTGAAAAATTCATACTTTTGTGGAGTGTCATATGAGTATTAAATACTGAAGAATCAATAAGCCTCCACTTGGATTTAACAAAATAACTTACTGCTATTTAATCTGGGGTGGAAAAACCTCAAGATTTCAGAGCGTAGCAATAGACGTCCACTCATCTTAAAAAGCAGTGGCTCTGTGTCAACTAATAATTAAAGCCCAAGGGTAACTACAACACTGGTTGCAGCACTGTATCATATTTTGCTTATTCACAGCTCCTTCTAGCCAACCATAAAACTGCATTAAACATAAACTTCAAATTAGCTCATACACATACACTGTACCATGCATACAGCCAGCCCATGGTTTTGCCTGCTGTCAGGGACTCCACAGCCCCTAACTCTATCCACAGTCCTAGATTCCAACCCTCAAAAATGCTGTTAACCAAAATAAATATATAAATGTCCAAGTCTCAGAAGCAGCTGCAACTGTAAAGTACTTTATGAGTAAAAAAGACTTCTTAAAACAGCAGAGACTTCCAAATTTATACCTTTGCCTCTTCAGCAACTCCCTCCATCCCTCTTTTCCTGCAGTCCATTTTTCAACAGTTCTTTTCTTACAAGTATCATTTTTACAAACAATTTGTGTACAGAAACTGAAATCCAGCTGTGCAGTGAACAGTACCAGTCCTTAGAGAAAAAAGATTTACAATGCTATCACTGTAAAAGAGCAGAGGATTCATGGCTCACAGAGCATCACAGGCACTGCCAAAATAACATAACATCATAATTTGCTGTGTCTTGGGGTGGGACAGCCAGACTACTGAAAGTTCATGGAGATGACTTTGAGCCATATTCAGAACTTCCAAGGCCAGAAGGGACCATTATAAGCATCTACCCTGTCCTGTATAGCACAGGCTAGAGAACTTAATTTAGTAATTCACCCTGACAGTAATAGGAGCTCTCCTGTGAGTAACTGCTCATCAGTGTGAGTAAAGGAAATCACAATGTGGCAATCTGGTCATTCAAATCAGTTAGATGGTGCCATCTAGTACCCACAGCCTCCTAATTGAGAAGGCAGTTTATTTACTTTGTGCGATTCCCCAAGTACAATTTTCCTTAGCAAATGCTTAAGTGTCAAATGCCCCTAAGACTAATGACCATTTCCACCCACACTGCAATGTTGAGGAGGAGCCAAAAAGCACAGCAAGGAAAACACGTAGTAGTCTGGACACTGGAATGAAGAAATATGACTTGACGTGAACAATGATCACAACTGGCACATGATTTATTGATTACACGTCTCCATGTGACAAGCCCTCAGCTAGTAAAACATAATCTTGTACCCAGTAACATGAAATTATCTCCATTACATAGCCTATAATAAAAATTTTGTTCCACACAAGTTTGCTAGAATTTATTAAAAGCCAACAATTTATAGTAATATTTTAATATTGGGAATATTATGTCATAATGAATCTGAAGTGATTTCATGACAATTATAGAGCTAGAAAGGGGGAAAAACATGTGATTAGGTCAGTCAAAAGCTCTTTATTTTTCAAGTCTCAAGCAAAAAGAACTCTGCTTACTCAAAATAAGCCTCAGCCCTTCCTGCTTTGTAAGATGGTGTAAGACCTACAAGGTTTTGGACCTAGGCTTTGCACTCTGCATACTCATCCTGAGTTAGGGAGAGCAGTACTGACCACAGATGGATGTGCCATGTCACAACTCAGCCCTGTTCTCAGATGTCTTGTCACCTCAGTCAGTGATTTAGAAAAAAAGCCCCTATCATGATGGTCAAAAGTAGTCATTTTGAAAATGAATCTGGTTTCAATGTCTGGAAAAATGCTAACTGTGATAGAATGGATCCTGAGAATAAGACAAGACAGACCTCACTTGCTCAGTATTGTTAGCTGCTAGTCAGACTGCATATCCAATTTTTTAGCAAAGAATGTCCCAGCTATACATAAAACTCAAAGACCATGGAGACAATGAACCAATTAACTCCATGAAGCTGTGCTGTTTTCCTTCAGCTCAGATGCTGGCCCTAGAGACAATTTCACCCAAATGAGTGCAGTCTGAAATAGTCTATGTGCATGCCTTTGTATAAAAACCAAATGAAAATTTCCAGATATTTTTTTCTCTCTGATCAAGAATAATATTTCACCAGTAATTTAATATTCTTAAACTGGAGAAATTTCTCTTAAAAATTTCTGAAGATGAGGAACTTTAAAATAGTCTCCAACACAACTAAGCAAACTTCTACCTCTTTAATAATATTGATGGATTCCAATAGCATATGAAGTGTTGGGGATTCAAGAAGGGTACCTATTATATTTTTAGTAGAACACACTACCCTAGGTTTTTTCAGTCTTTATTTTTGAGTCACAAAGGAAATTTTGCTTGAATGGATAATGCTTTTCTTGACTGTCCCACTTATGAAAAGTTCTGTAATAGATGAAAATTTGTGAGTGGAAAATGTGAAACACTGCTCCTCTGTTAGTCAAGCCATAACTAGTCAGGAACTCTAAAGAAGCAATGGGTCCCCATAGTCCTTTGTTACAATGTCAGATTGCATAGTCTCAGCCCAGTCTTACCTCTCTAGCACCATCATAAAATTTCTACTACTACTGTTTTTTTTCAAATGTTGTTCCTGTGCTACAGGAATAGGGAAAAAATGGACAGTCGAGAGACAAGCAGAAATGTCTCTAATTTCAAGAACGAAATTAAATGCTACTTTAGAACCTCCATAAGGGTTTCAGGAAGGAGTCCTGGGGAAAGTTCAAGTAAAGTAAAAAGGTTGGTTTTTACTAAATTTGAGCTAATTCATCAATCCCTAATTATAACACACGAAGTAGAATTCAGATGTGAAGCTAACTATATTATTGGATGTGCAAAGTGAATATTTTCATTTAGCTCATAATAGAGATAGAGGGCCAGCTATGAAATTCAAGTCATGCAACAGGTTTGGGTCTCAAAAGTCCCAAACCTCAAGGATGTTTGGCACTAGTGTTTGAAGAGATTTACACACGTTAGTATTCTAAAATTCATAAATAAGACATAGCAAAACATAATAAATGCTCATACAGCCCATGATAAAGGAGATTGAAAATTGTGCCTTCGAGTAAGATAAATACAAAAACACTGTGTATATAAAGTGCTATTGATCTGAGAAACAACAAATATTCAGAACAATAAGTCATAGATGGGATCGATCTATCTCTTTGCCATTCCTGTTATTGCAATTAATATCGTATCATATGATTGTTAACTTCCTGTAACAGTATTGTTTTTGTAACAGTTATGGTTGCTCAAATCCATTCCTGGAAGATCTCTCAGGAAATCTCTTGTGACATTATCAAGCTTGCATAAATAATGTGTGTCATCACTGATCACTTCTGATATAGCAATGTTCCCAAGAGACAAGGGAGATCAGATTCAAAAGACTTAAAGGGGAAAAAGTCACTTTATACACACACACACACACACAGATCTTTCAAGCTTTTTCAATAGCCCAAGGAAAATGAGTTTCATGGTCAGAAACAGAGTGAAAGAGTAAATTCCCATCAATATTTACATAGCATCAGCTTGTCTGTCATCACTGCAAATAAGTACAGCAGGATTTTTACTTTTAGGAGCCTGGGATGTATTGGCTTTACAAATAGCTTTTGCATAAATTTGTGAATGAATGCTTCAGTGGAGATTTGCTGGCATCAAAGAGCAGATTGCAATACGCTTCCTTAAACTAAACTGAATTATTAATGCTGATTATATAAGAGTACAATTCACCTTTAGAACACTAAGGTAATTAGAAATAACTTAGCCGAACAGCTGAGGAGAAATCACCCAAACAACTTTATCACATGACATCTTTGAAGGCAAAAAATTAAAACCCTACAAAAAACCCCCAGCTCTACTAATACGATCTCTGAGAAAAAATATTTTGTTTTTACAAATTTTATCTGTAGTTGCACATTAGATTTTCAAATGGGTTTGTGTTTGCATCATGACATTGGTAAAAAGGAAATGCAGGCACTGTCCTGAATACTTAATGATATACAGTACTGCTTGCTTGTATTAAAATCTCATTTCACCAGCCTACCTCCTTTGAGAGAGATGTGTTGAATAATGCTAGGGAACCACTTAACCAGCACCACATAATCACATCACCCATATTAAATATTCCTGTTTATGCATTCATTATATGTCTTCATGCACTTGATGCAGTGAAAAATGAGAGCTGTAGTAGGCAAAAGGACCTTAAGAAGCTTTTAAGTTTAAATGAAATACCAGGAGTATTAAATGCAGTGAACATTCCACATAAACTCTCCAACCAAACAATCACTGCCAAAATTTATTTTATGTAACGTCTTTTAGAACAGCTACAATGTATCACAAAACACTTGACAGATTGAAAGAGAAGCAGGCAGCTTATAGCACAAAAGACAGAGTTACAGAGTTACGGGCTGCTGTCATGCATGTTAGGCAAAACCTTTCTATCCTCACAGGGCAAAAGGTCACTGATAAAAGGGAGAGCCACCTACCTTTAATACCCACTGAACTAGTGAAGTGTCATGAAGAAAATGCAAGAAAAGAAAGTTGTGACATCATTCATTACTGATATAGAATAGTATCTTACACCATCAGTGGTATCAATTAGGGCTGCACGAAGCGTGGGTTGCTGATTCAATTCGGCAGAGATTGGCTGACTCTCCGAATCAAAATCAAAATCAGGAGACCCTTTAATCTCTCCAAATCGAATCGGAGAGATTTGGAAAGATTCAATGATTCGGAGATAGACGCAGCTTTTAAATGTTTTTTCTACATAACTCAAGGTACCAGGCAGCTCCTGAATGCTGCGATCCTGGGGCACATAGAGTATCCCATAGGAGTGTGGGGGGGGTCCCCAGCATACTTTGCAGTAGACCCAGAAGTGGACAAGAAGTATACTCTATTGCTGGGAGACCTGTGTTCCAGGCTTACTTTGCCTCATGGGCTTAAATCCACCTCTCCTATACCCAGCAGTGTGCCTTAACCATCGAAATGTGGACTAGACATGGCTGGGAATATCCTCTACCCTTTTATTGAAGCCAGCCTATTGGGCAGCCAAAAAGGAACGAGTCATCAGGCCAGGAGGTGATCTCTGCCCTGCTTAAAAGTCTAGGCACTATTGTGGGATGGAGGAGGTCTAGGCTCAAAGCCCTTCAGGGACAGCTGGACCAAGAACCTGGGATTCCCAAATCCTGAGTGAGTGCCTTAACCATTAAGCTATCAGGCAAAATACAGACACCATCCCTAGGGTTTGAACAGTGTAAAAAATCTGCTAGTCACAGTTTTTTGATGACTAGCCTTTCGGTCATCTTTCATGACATTAAAGTGCTTCTATAGCAAAATTGAATCACAGCAACACATAAATGGAGTTAGATGCCTCAGTGGCTGCACTGGACAGCTTCTGAGCATGTAGTGTGACAAGCTTACCTGCATAGGGTGAAAATGGAGACATGTAAGGACGCAAGATATTGTAGTGGGATTCAGGCTATTCTGAAGTACAATTTTGTTTTGTGAATCAGGCACCATCCTAACAGTGAAGTAGAATCTGGTCCATAGTTTCCACTCTATATTTCCAGTCCAGCCTCATTCAGATCTTCTCCTCATTCCTTCCCCTGAGTACTGATTCTATAGTAGATATTTTGCCTAAAATTGGCTCTCTAATTATGCTAAGAACTCCTAAACACGGTGTCAAAAACAGGCACAGATTAGAGTGTAATGACATTTAATCGGTAAGCTGAAGCATTGAAACATGTACCCCCAAATCACTGTTGTTTGTCACTACCCATTGTTGTATTACACAAATACTGTACTACTCATTGGGTGCGTCTACACATTGCCGTGCTTTAGTACTTCCTTTTGGAAGTACTAAAGCATAGCATAGTATAGGCATGGCATAGTATGTGGCGCACAGTTAGATTTCACCACTACATCACCATAGTGGCATGCTATACCCATGGAGCATGCCACTATGGCAACGTAGCTGGCAATCACATGATTGCTACATTGCCATAGCACACCAGATGGCAACGTAGCACGTCGTGCAGACACATCCATTGTATATGTCATAAATAACTTTTAGATCTGCTAAGAAAATATGTCATTCCTATTGACCTGAACACTGGCTTTAGAAGGTCATTAGGTTCTACAAGGAGAAATTGATGATGGAATCATGCATCTTTTGTGGAGTTCTTCTCATTTACAAAGAAATCTCAAACTTCTGTTTTCCTGAACAAAACAGTAGGGAGTGTTATGAGGGAGTGTTTCCCTCATAAGCTAAGCCTCTTTCTACCCACAAACACTGCAAAATGATACCAAATTATGGGGTAAAGTTAACACACCAGAGGGTAGGGAATGAATCCTGGTGGATCCAGACAGTTTGGAAAAATGGATGAAACAGAATAGGATGCAGTTCAATAAGGACAAATGCAAGGTGCTGCACCTAGGAAGAAGGAATCACCAGCACGCTTACAGGCTGGTGGAGGACTTTCGCAGCAGCACAGCAGCAGAAAGTGATCTTCGAGTCACTGCCAACTCCAAGATGAACATGAGTCATCAATGTAATGAAGTGATCAGTAAAGGTAACTGCACTTTATCATGCATTAGCAGGTGCATGATAAACAGGTCCAAGGAGGTGATACTTCCCGTTTATGTGGCATTGGTCAGGCCGCAACTGGAATATTGAGTCCAGTTTTGGATGCCACACTTCAAGATGGATGTGGACAACCTCAAGAGGGTTCAGAGGAGGGTAAATCGTATGGTTAGGGGCCTGCAGGCAAAGCCCTACTAGGCGAGATTGAGGGCCCTGGATCTCTTCTGCCTCTGCAAGAGAAGGCTGAGAGGTGATCTTCTGGCCACCTACAGATTCATCTGGGGGGACAGCAGGGAATAGGAGATGCTCTGTTTATCAGGGCACCCCTTGGAGTAACTAGGAACAATGGCCACATACTGATGGAGAGCAGATTTAAGTTGGACATCAGGAAGAACTTCTTTATGGTAAGGGTTGCCAGAATCTGGAATGGGCTTCCAAGGGAGGTGGTGCTTTCCCCTACCCTGCAGGGGGGGGG
>NW_005842362.1:635448-654549 GCF_000455745.1 Alligator sinensis
AGGGCAGGGGGTCAGACTCGATGATCTGCTAAGGTCCCTTCCGACCCAAACATCTATGAATCTATGAAAATCTCCTTAATTTTTTTTCAGGGTTATACCACCAGCTGTGGCTGTCTGACTTTTTGCTTCTTCACTGTTTCTGTGACATCTTTCTGACTTCTTTGTCTCTGTCTCTCTTGCTCTCTCTCACATACACACACACCCCACTATCCAAAGAATACCTACCAAAACCCTCCAGTGACCTAGTTATAATTCCTTGAATTGTAGAGTTGCCACAGACTTCAAGAACCTAGTCGAGTTGAACACCCTGCACTGATGTGCAATTCGTTGTTCTTAAAAAGAAGATGCCTCTTGAAAATCTGCAATGAAAGAGATTCTACGACTTCCCCAGGCAACCTGTTCCACGTCACATTTGCTTTTGTTTTGGATGGTAGTACAACAAGGGTTCAAATGACAAGGGAGTTTAAGGGGCTTAACGCCCCCCCACCACCACATAAGAAATGAGAGTCCTCCTGTAAGATTTGAAAATCATAACCTGGGGGATCTCTGATTTTATTAGGGCATCATGATGGGCAGCCCAATTTTTTTTTGCAGACCCTCCCAAGAGTCAAAGTATAATTCAAACCCTGGATACAACCAAAGGGTATATCAATAAGGCCTATGACACAGGCCTTAAGGTTACCAGGGGGGCCAACCTATGGCATTAGCACCACAAGTGGTATGGACAGCCTCTGTATGTGGCACACAGCAGATCAGGGAAGGGACAGGTGGCACAGCAGTAGACAGGGCAAGAAGACAGAAGAGGAGATCCAGCAGGGAGCACAGGGCAGGAAGCAGAAAGCAGAGCAGCAGATGGAGCCAGCAAATGAGATTCTACTGCAGTCCCCATGACAGCTTGGACAGAGCAAGGAACAGAAGGCAGAGAAGTACATTGGGCAGAGGAAGGGGATTGGAGTAGCACTCAGGAAGGTTGCAGAGCTAATTTGAGGAATGCCTGCCAAGAAGTTGACCATCACTGTACTAAGCTGTTCTGTTTGCACCCAAGAGACGAAAACAGAGCATATTTCCACTAGCCAGTTGATTCCAGTGTGAGAGAGAATGGGCAGAGCTGGACTCAAACCAAATCTTGAGATCTAATCTCCAGCAGCGTCTGGAAAAGTTTGATTTCCGATGCAAAATCAAATTTTGTGACTGCCCTATTTCTTTAATGAAGTGGACCAGAAATCACTGTTCCAAACCCCTCTGGAACTTTGACAGTTAATTCTTGGTCTTTAAGTATGGGAGAGAGAAAAACAGCAGCAGCAAAAAGAACAGCATCAATAAAGAATGACCTTTATTTTAGGTTAAGAGATTTAAAAAAAAGGGAAGAGCAGAAGAAGTTTCCAGGGAAATGTCTATTTTGATTGTCTGTACTGAAATGAACACAGAATGGCTGGCTGGCTCAAAAGGCAGCACAATAGTTAGCAATTTAAATGTGCACTATACAGAAAACAGCGACTTAGTAGTTGCATAGTTAAATATGTCACAAATCCAGACTTGGCTGATCCTAACAATTCCAGTTCTTTGTTAACTATAAACTTGGTTGCAGGAGCAAGGACAGGATACCTAGATGATGATGTGGCTGCTTTCATAACACTGTCCTTGTAACCTGACTAGCTTACACTAGCAGATAATAGATGAGGGGACATGCTAACTGAGCAGATATATACAGTGGAGAGCTTCATTCACGCTCCCTAACACCAATAACTGCTATGCCTAGTTAGTAATGCACTCTCTGTAGTAATTGACTTTGCATTGTGCACCATGGGCTAAATAGAAAATTTAAAGCTGCATTTTTCTTACAGTCTGAAGTCACCTGTTTAGAGTTAGCTTTACTTTCTTTGGAGTTTTATATAAATATCAAATTAGGATGGATGGATCTTTATATGGCTTTCTGTAGTCAGAGAGGGAAAATGGGAGATATGCTGCATTGCTCGTTTTCCCACACACATTCACTTTTCCATTTTGTATTAAAAAATCTGCCTAGCTTCCAAGGTTTACTGCAGACTACAGATTGTGAAAAATAAATGGTATTCAATATTTATGGGCTTAATTTTACTGTATCAGTTCAGACTCTATTGTCACTTTTCTCCTGCACATGGAAGGTAAATCCTATGTGTGAGTCACTCTCCCAAGTGGGGTGTTAATGAATTTAATTAATAATAATTCTCCAAAACCAATGCCTACAAAGATCTAGAGACTTTCAGCTTCATCTCTCCACCAGGGACTTTTTTCCGCACAATTTTTCTGTGCACGTATTAGCAATGCAAATACCACTATTGTCCACGGACACACTTGATGAGCTAATGGTGTTGGTAGACATGGAAATGTTGACATATTTGTCATTGCTGTGCAATCTAATCGATACAAAATTGCTTTCATATTCCTCTCACAGAATTTTTAGAAAAGCTAACAAAATTATGAATGGCAATAAATCCCCTGATCATTAATATAAATGCTAAAATGGGTTTCTCAAATAATAAATTAGATTCTGCCTAGTTTTCTGGAAATAATGGATTTAGGAAATGAGTCTAAACTCTATGCCCCATTGCCCAAATACATGAGAAGATAAATACCTTTTCTGCTTTTATGTCTGAGCTTGGGGGAGAAAACAAAACATTGGTTTAAAGCCCAGACTGACAAGAAGGGGAGTACCTCTTGCTGGGTCCTGCCATTGATTACCTTAGGAATTAAGGAGTGAAGCTCTTCAAAGCATTTTGCTGATTTAGTCCTCCAGTGACAGGTGAGTTTTAAAGGGTGCAGAGGTTCAGTGTAGCTGGTAATCTAAATTCTGCATCATGTTGCTGGGGCTACACCACCCCTATGCATTATCTTTGTTCATCCAAATCTCTCCAGTCAGTGATTGCCTCAATTCCATGGAGCAACCAGCTCTGTATCACTTCCTGCTTCTTTCAGGGCTCCTTCCCTTTAAAGATCCATTCAAAGGAACAATCTTTTAAAAGGCTACAGTCCTTTCCCCAGGAGCTCCACATCTACGTGTGAGGATCTTCTGAGGGGTTCTGGATACAACAAGAGAAAGTGGGGTCAACAGGCTCCAGTGACCTGAGAAGTTTCTTTGCTTGTGTTCACGGTTGCTGAATGCAGATGTTTTCATGAAGCAAAGTAAATCATACGTTCAATGAATGGGAATTAACTGTACAGCCAGGAGAATTAATAGGGTAGTTGGACCCCACAATGTTCAGGACTCCTGCCTATGTTCTCAGGCACAGTTTGATGTCCTGCTTGCCCATTCTCAGAATGTATACACATCTACTCTGGATTTAGGAATTTGTGCTTTCAGCCGATTCAAGTGTCTGCAGGCATCACAAGAGAAAATGAAATAAAATGAGGTTCGTGCTCTCCTCTCAGGCTATAATCTATGTCTATGTCAGTCCCAGGTTGCCCAACACACATGGGAACAGTCTCTATCCAAGTTATCCTTAGGGTTTGACCTAAAGATTATGAGTGTAGTGCACTGATTACCAGAACCACCTGCATGTGGGAAGCTCATATGGCTTTGGCCAGTTAATAGCCAGAAGTATTCATCCCTCCCTTTTGTTCCATTCTATCTATAAAAGCAAGGTGGGAAAGCTGATCCTGATGAGAGGAGGCAATGTACTCTGTGAGGAACAGTTTCTATTTCATTATCAATGAAATTTTGCAAGCAAACCGAAACAGATACTAATAACTCTGGGAAACCAAGATAAGGCAGATATTATCTAGCTGTCCTAGGTGAAATGAAATACACTTTTATACTTTTTAAAGAGTTACATGTCACCTTTCTCACCAAATTTTTTCCTGCAAGGGCTATATGACAGATGCTTTCATTCTACGTACTTGTCAGTGTCCAAGTCTGTCTGTCTGTCTGTCTGTCTGTCTGGGAAAAGAAAAAAAAATTCATACCTCTTCTTTCCCTCTGCCAAGGATATGAGATGAGGACTGTGCCAAGTTACCCATTTCCCATGAAGGAGTACTGCATTTTCAATATTGATATCTGTTTGGCTTGCAGATCTTAAAATAGAAAAGAATTCCCCTAGGTTCAAAACATTTTGAATGGCAGCTCAATGCATCTCAGATGTTTAACATTTCCTTTTTTTCTGCTTACCATATCAACTTAAACATGACATTATTTGAGTCATAATTTGATGTTGTCTTCCCTGACATCTTTTATCCTCCAGAATAGTCAATGTAATATTAAAAAATTGGCATATCCCATTACAGAGAAGAATAAATTGTTAATGTTTCATCTGTTTTCTTACATAACATTACTGGACCCACATAATCAACCAAGTAGCCAACATCTTGGGACAGGGCTGACTTTATGGTTTCCAGTGTCCTTGACCCTGCAAGATGCTCTGAGTGCAGCCCCCTAGTAGTGGACCGTGCTATCAAGGCCCAGCTAGCATCCCACAAAAAAGAGTACAATAGGTTGGATCGAGGAGTTGTGCATGTGGTCTGTGACGAAGCTGCATATAAGGCTTGCTTCTTGGAATTACCTAGGCTACATTTTGATTACCTGGCTCCATATTCTTATCAGCAAGGGGACACCTATGCCTGCACAGGCCCTATTTGAAGTCAGTGAAGCTCTGCATGGATACAGAAATCCTAGAGGTGTAACAAAGCAACCAGGTGATATTTTTCTAACCCCCCACATCAGTGTCCAGGGCAGCTGTCCCAATTGCCCTGCCTTAGTTACACTACCAAGAGATATGTTCATCTGGATTAGCTCACAAAATGTGAGACACAGCTGGACAGCCATAATCTCAAACTTGGAACATCAATTCAGTATAAGAATACATGAGCAAGACAGAAAGCTGCCACTACTGTACATCAAACTCTGTTATTATCTAGGTAAGTATAATTGCTTTGGTTGCTTTAAAAAGGTACCTACATGCCTGTTAGGCAGTCTTAGTAAAGTAGCAGTTCTCAACTGGTTTAAGTGCAGTTCACACTGTACAAAGGTAGAATTAGTAGATATGGAATAAAAGCATTTTTTAAAACATATGTTCTTCTTTATCTCATTTATTATACTTGATTCCTCCCATTTTCCTTTAAAAATCTGTCACTACAAATCAGAATCTAAAAGTTCCTTTTGGACTACAGGCTAGTTGGTAAGGTTTAATAATTTAATGAAATTCTTTCAGTGTCTGAGCAAGGGGCAGGAAATGTTTTTTTGGGCAGATATTGGGCAGTGGGATTCAGTGCTCTCCTTTTCCTCTTTTCTTGTTTCATTGCCCGGCTTCTTATTCTTTCACATACTACACTGGTCCCACTGACTAAAAAAAGGAGAGTCCACAAGTCAGAGGAGAATTCTGTTTCCTGAAGTCTGTCTGCCTCTCTTCCAGTAAAAGTTTAAGGAAGGAAGAAAAGTTGAGAGTCTCGGAAAAGCCTAATTCAATTAACCAAAGGAAACCAAAGGAACCAAAATAAAATTGTAATACCTGTTTACAGCATGTCCATGGCTTATGGAAAATTACAAGACCAGAAAAGCACTGGCATGGGCCTCTAACTCCTGTTTTCTCCCCAAAGCCACATCACACTCCTCAATGTAAAACAAGCACTATTAGTAGAGGGTTTTTGAAGTGTTCAGTTTTAATCTATTACAAATTATCTTCTGTGTACTAAACTTTCACTAAAGACAGGTCTTCTTTCCTACAAAAGAGGCTACTGCTATTTTGTACACTGAAGCAGCCTGCTATAGAGGACAAGTGTGTGCACGCACACACACACACACACACGCAAACTTTAATGGAGACCTTAATTTTATCTTCTGTTAAAAAGACAATATGAAGCCCCCTATGTATCCTCATAGGGTATGTGCATATGCTACATTTAAATCAACATAACTAGGGTTAACCTGATCTAAGTCCCCATCTCTGCAGACGTGCAGGAGATTTAAATCAGGCCAAAAATGACAGATTCGATCTAAATTAGTTCACCTGAGTAGATAAACCAACTTAGATTGGGAATGGGTTAACCTGATCCACTGAACATCTGCATGCATTTGGAATGCACCTCCAGGGTTGGGAAAGCCCAGCCACTCACCCCAATCCTGGGGTTGCATTCTTCTTACCCACTCCCCAACCCCAACCAAGCTCTTGTTAGCTCCCCCACCTCTGGCCAGACAGCCCCCCCATACAGACCTCGCCCTCACAGACACACCAGCACCCCCAGTCCTGCCATGCCTCCCATTCTGGGCCCACCAAACCCTCCTACAGACCCACTAGCCTGGTGGTCTCCAACATTTTTAAGGTGAAGATCATTTTTTTGAACTAAAGGGAAATCCAGGATCTACCACGCCACCCCCTACCCTCCGCCCCTGCCGAGCAGGTTGTCTCGTGGTGGGGGGTGCAGAATGAGACCCCTGCGGCGAGGGAGGGAGTGGGGCCCTGGCCGGGCGGGGGGAAGGTTGGAGCCCAGGTGGCTCATCCAGGCACATGGAGGGGCTCCTGCTGCTGCACACACCCCAGTGGAGGCCCGGAGGGCATATTCCCCCCCCCGCAAACTGTGTGCGGAGCGAGGCAGCTGCCACAGCACCCTGGGCTTTGCGCCCCAAGCTGCAGTGGGACTCGGGGTGCAAAGCCCCCCAAATATGAGTCTGGGCTAGTCCCCCCAGACTGATATCAACTGTCAGGAACTCCCTGATTTACCAGTCAATCGGGATGGATTGGTTGCTGACCACTGCACTAGCCCCTCAGTCTTGCCCACCCTTCCCCAAGTTACTTACTCTGGGCTCCCTGCCTGGCTCCCAGCATGGGAAAACAGCTGCATGTGCCACACCTGGTCTACAATCAAGCAGCTTAAAGCTACATGATCAGCTACATGATCATAGACCAGGTGCAGCAAATGTCTGTATATACCCATAGTGTAAAACTTACTGAGTATACTCAACAAAAGATCAATGCATGACTTAAATCTCTCTTTCATTCAAGGGATAACTTTCTTCTACCCTTATGCAGAGAGTCTGAAAAAGAGACAGGTGATACATATGTCCAGTGTGGGCATTCTGGTCACATTTGAATTTTACTATCCAAATTCAGTATATAGTATTTTCTGTAAAATCTTTAAATGCAATTCTTCTCTCTGCTTTACTGAATATGTATTAACTGAGAAGCAAAGCATATATGATAACAGAAAGAGGTCTGACATTTTTTATTCTCTTTGAAATCCTCTCATGGAAAGCAGTAGCAGTTGTGATTAAAGAGTGTCACTGCCTGGACTTTTATGCAAAAAAAGGTAAATGGATCATGAAGAACCACATGTTAATTGCTTCAGAGTCAATACAGTCATCATCAATATCCCTCAGGAGCTTTTTCCCAGCTCCAAAGTCAACATTAAAGTTTTCTTTCTATTCCCTTCCACCCAAAGCTATAATTTTAATCTCCCAAAAGTATAATGCAATGAAAATTGGGCCAACTGGAACCTTTAGGGTTAGAAAAGTCTATGGATTAAATTGTTAAATCAGTAGATTCAGCCTTAGATACTGGAGGTTTGTTTATTTGTTTTTTTAATGGGGCTTCATTCACAAGTGGAAATTAAAAGCCTTTTCTGCTGCATATAACTTCCACAAAACTCACATGAATAGTTTGTACAGTGTATACAGGGCACAGCTACACAAGACATTTACTGCAGAGTACACTAATTAGCTCCACAGTAAACATCTTGGTGCCTGCACATGCAGCCCTATCAGGCCGCAGGAAACTAACTCTACAGCAGTGTAGCTTGCTGGCTAGCCCCACCCTGGAGCACAACACTGGACCACACTCATGCCCCAGTCAGCCCTTCTGCAACACACTGAGCCAGATCAGAGTAGCTAATGGCTGACACCACCCAAAGCCTCCTGCCAGCTGGGGCAGCTCTTACCTGGCTCAACATGCTGTAGTCCCAGGCACATATGTAAACATGCTGCCCAGGAGCAATAAACTCTGGTGCAATTAAAATGCACATGTAGATGCTCTCAGTTTAAGCATGTTCTATGAGCCTTCTATGTACAGAGAAAAATATTCCTCTCTGCTGCAGAGACAGTGGCTATTTTGTGTTCAGTTATAGCCATGAGTTTGGTGTTCTCTCATGGGCCACATCTCTCTCTCTCTTTCTTCCCCTCCCAAACCATCCTGCATGCCCTGATCCACACCATCCTGGCCCCGATCCTCAACCTACACCAGCTCCTGCCCTGGGCATCAGAAGCAGTGCTGGGTGAGCGCTGACATCAGCTCTGGATGCTGCTAACAAGTTCCCAGAGGGGATCAGAGCAACTACTGGGGATTCCAGCTGATGCAGCAATGTCAGCTGCAGACCTGGACAGATACCTCTGATCCCCACCCAGAACCTGCTGGCAGCATCCAAAGCTGATGCCGGTGTCCACCCAGCGCCCCTTCCAGAGCACATGGCAGAAGCTGGGGCTGGGACATGCAGACTAGGAGTGTGCAAAATGGGCTGTATTTGATTCAGTTTCAACCCAAATCTGGGACAGTGATTCGATTCGTTTATTCGGATCACTGTCCCCAATTCGATTCAGCCGAATCTGAATCTGAAGATTCGATGCCGATTCGGAGAATCAGCAATTCGGCCATAGACAGCTTTAAATGTTTTTTCTATATACATCGAAGTACCAGGCACAGCTCATGAACGCTGTGATGCTGGGGCGGATGGAGCATCCCACAGGAGCATGGAGGAAGGCACGGGGGGTGGACCTGCGTGCTTGGCAGCAAACCCGGACACAGACCGGAAGTACTTCTGGGTCTGCCAGAGAGCGCGCTGGGGGCCTCCCCCTGTGCCCCCCCCGCCCCCACAGCTTGGCAATCAGTCACAGGGGGACCCCAGATGCCCCCCAGACACAGGGGGCACCAGTCGCTGAGCCGGGGGGGGTGCTTCTGGTCCACTTCCGGGTCTGCTGCTAAGCACGCTGGGGAGCCCCCCGCATTCCTGTGGGATGCTCCATCTACCTCAGCATCACAGCATTCACAAGCTGCCATCTACCTTCAGATATGCAGAAAAAACATTTAAAGCTGTGTCTATGTCCAAATCTTTGAATCTCTCCAAATAGATTCAGAAAGCTTAAAAGGCCTCCTGATTCGATTCGGATTCAAAGATTCAGCCACCAAATCGGAACGAATCGAATCAGGGACCAAAACTTCTCACAGCTCAAGTGCCCACCCAACTCAATGCAGCAGCTGGAGCCACCGGTCCCCCACAGGCCAGATTCAATTACTTTGCCGCCACCTACCCACAGGCAGGATATAATTAATTGGCAGGCCTAAACTGGCTTAAAGGGAATAATCATTGTATAAAACATCTATGTATGAATAGAATTTTTATGAACCTTCAGCCTGCTTAACGTAGCCGTGAAGTCCAGTTCCTTGTTCCTTCCCAACCATGTGATCCTTTTCCATTTATTTGTCTCCAGTGGAATTAGCCTTTACAACAATGTAATCAAGGAACAGAAAGATAAGATAAGCTCCTAAACCAGTGGGAATTGAATCCAGTGTGGAATTGCCTCAGGAAAAATTAGGGGAAAACTACCAAAGTGTAATTGCCATGTGTCTTCAGCTATCCCAGGGTAGCAGTCTAATACAGGCTATTATTTATTGTTCCAGGACTTGGGCGCAAGGTGTTATAATAGTGCATACTGCGAGTAGAAATATCCTCCACCCTTATTTCCAGATAGCTGCTCTTTTCTCCACTTTAGTTTCTGGTGTAATTTACATTAGTGTATAAAACTGATGTAAATTATATTGGTATTAATGTATCATGTGTCCACACCCCAAGACTATCTTCCTAATGAAATGGGCTAAAAACAAAACACTATAAAAATAATGTTTGAAAGCTGAGCTTGTCCTCTTCATTTATAGTTCCAATAAATCACAAAAGGGAGATCATTCACTGAGCCCAAAGGCTAGCTCAGAATGGGGCTTGCTATAGAAGAGACACAAGGACTTGGAAACTTTGCTTTTGGGGTGTTTTTGTTCTCTTAATGTAACAGTAAAGGCTATTCTCAGAGAAGCAATGCAACTGTTCATCGTGGTTGAGGACACACCACACATTTACACCAGTGTACCTCTAAGTGTGCAAGTACCTAACGCCCAACCACTCTCAGTTCACTTGACTATTATACATACATACATACACACACATCCCATATTAGGTGCTGCTGGGTTATCTGGCATCCAATTTTCCTCAGTGAATTATAATAAGCAAAAAAAAATTCCAAATGCATCCTTTTATTATAATAACAAACGAACAACAAACTACAAATAAAAACCCTACAAAGCAGAACACTGAAAATTACAATATATACACATATACATTATAGTATTCCTCGGCAGACAACAAGCAGCTAACCAGTTTCACTATCCTTGATATGCCTCATATTTGGAGTCCAGTTCACAGCAGATTAAATCCACATTGAACCCAAAGTGCTTGTGTCACTTGCTCCTCCCAGCTGGCGTTCAGAGCTGGATGCACGCCTCTCTCTCAACCAGCTCACAGAGCTCCGATCAGCCTATGCTCCAAGCAAGGCAATCCACCAAAGCCTCCCTGCCACTGCTGCTGCTCATGAAGAGTTCTCTTGCTTCCTCCTGGGCCCAACCCCATGTATGCTCCCACCTGGTTGCCAGAATAGGCCTTTCTTCCCCGCCCCTTGACCTCAGTGGAACCCCCCACCCCACCATCCTTGACCTTCTCAAGATGGACACACTCAGAAATGTTCCCATCTACAGAACATGGACTGTAAATGTGGACTGGACATATGATGTCCATCCCTACACCAGTGCAAGTCACTCATCTTCAGGATAAAGTTACCCCTTGCAAAGAATAACTATATACCAATGTATATGAAATTGGTGTACAAATCCTGAGTCTGCAGCTCTAGTCAGTTTTATCTTATGACCGCCATTTGTTCAACAGACCATTACTAATCGCACCACCAATGGCAAGGTGTTGTAATAGTGCCTTTTCCTGGTGAGTGCTGGTAGTCTGTCCACCTGCAGTACTACTGTAACCTGTATCAATGTATGGAAATGTAACAGTTTGATGCAGTTGCTTATTATGGACAGCTAATAACAAAAGGATAATTTTCCTTTATGCAAACTGACATAACAGATCACCATCATTCTGTCACCCATCAGGAGATCAAATGACTAAAACTTTCAGTAATTTGGTCTGTCACACAAAGGCATTTGACCAGATAATGAAAACTATCAGGCAATTGCTCAGTTAAATGAAAACAGGAGAGCAAGATAAAAATCACATATATAAAAATGCAAAGGAATAAAACCTTTGTAATATTCTGTCAAATGCAAAAACAATTTAAAAAAAAAAAATCTAGCATTCCAGATCTGTAAATGCCACATTGGTTTTGCATCACTGTGTGCCTACTTCTTTGAGCAAGTGAGGCTCGGGTGACATTGGCTGTTACGTTCCAGCTGCTTTTTGAAGTATTTACACCTGTTGTTTTGCTCTTTTTGGACCCCAAGCAATTACATTTAATGAATCCTTGTCGTACCAGTAGAAGATTATTGTTGAACAGCTTCTGTTGCAGATACAGTCTTCTCAGGATTTACATAATTTTCACTCAACAACTCCTAGGGTTGGGTTACAAGTTTAAGTTACAAGACCCCTTGCCTCTTTGGTATTTCTAATTGGCAACCCAAAAAAACAAGCAAACATGTTGTTCTGTTTTGCCAATGTTCAAAACAGCATCAAGAATGTGTCTTGGATCTCTCCACCCTCCGTTCACAAGCAAAACAGAGCAGTACCATCTCTCTTTACCAGTAATTGTTTCACCATTCCTTCTGCGTGTCCTGCCTGCAAATCACATACTTACGTTCTCTGTGGCAGGATATTTTCCTCTCTTCCATGGTGGTGTCTCCCCACTCTTCCTTCTTCCAGGTACCACCTGTGCAGGGTGTTAAGCCAGTGCCAGAAGCCAGGAGACTGAATCTCCATTGTTGGCACTTCACATGGTTGTTGATTTCAGGACAGAATTGGTATAATACCTTATTCTCTGGAGTTTTTTGCTTCCAGGCATGCCATTTGAACATGCGCCCAGGAGCAATTAACTCCAGAGCAATCAGTTAACTGATTAATTCAAGAATCAATTAACTCCAGAGTTTATTCATGCACAGCACATGGATCTGGATCAGAGCGGACCCAACTGGCAGGGGGCCCCAGGGGTCAGCCTGCGAGCCCAATGGGACTGAGTGGAGCACAAAGGTGCTTCAGTGTGGGGCTAGCTGGTAGACAGCCCCCCACACTAAAGCATCCTTGTACCCCCTCCAGCCCTGGCAGCATCTACACGTGCATCTACACACGTAGACACAAGAACTTTACTGCACAGCTAATTAGTCAAGTGCACAGTAAACAACTCATGTAGACACGACCATAGAGTAACAGATCTTAAATGTATCATCATTTAATACTTTGTGCAAGCTGCTGCCCATTAGCTCTTTGAGCATCAGTTTAGGGGGAACAAAGTGACAAATGAGGTTTGCAGTACTTCCCTTGTGTTTCACCCCTTTGATTATACAAGCTCCTCAAGTATACATCTCTGATTCTCACTTACCTCCCCCATGACACCATTTAACTTTCTTATCATAACTTCCTATAGACTTCAATAAACTGACTCCTCAAAATCAATGGTGAATTTAACCCAAGATCTTAATTTGCTTTTTATCTGGGTAATCTCATTTAAACAGAGAGAACACCATTTTTGAAGTTAAATAACTCATTTCTCCCATTTCTCTTAAAAATTAATATGCAAGCCTGGCTCAGGTATGTTCATTTTATTTGTCAGTTCCATAATTCCTAATTTATCTCAGAACATCATTGCAGTCACTCATTTTTTTATTTTGCATCTCAGCTTTTTCTCTTCCCTTTGTAGCTTTCTCATTCTTTATCCTTTTCTTTAGTGTCTCTTGTGTTAATTAATCACCTATCTGTGTTTATCAAACACTTAACACTGATGCTCAGAGTTGCTGAGCAATCACACTTCACGTGGCTGTCAAAAGGCTTGTGCTATATTGCAGGCTCAACCCTAAGCAAGGAAAGGGGCATAAAGTTTCCCAAAATACAGAAAGAAGATTGGGAGGCATCATACCTGTAGCCCAAGTCACAACCTAGCCCCTCTAAAAACTGGGCCTCAAGTTTACCTGAGACCTGATTCTTCTATGTGCAGTCACAAGGTACTCAAGTCATTTCCAATGAGGACTCATCAGGGAGTTAGCTATTCCTCAGTGTGAAGGAAGCTAGCAAAAATCAGACTTATGGACATTTGCAAGGCATCAGGCTGAGCATCTTGATGATTCATCTCAACTAAAATAGGTCAGCTCCAAGAGGTGAGAGAAGTGTACTTCATAAAATGTAAGACAGATCTATTCTGTGATTTTTGAGAGCTGCAAAACCTATCATGGTAACTAGAGCCAGTCAATAGAAAGAGTAGGTGGTAGAGAGTGAGAAGGGGCTTCCAGAGGCAAGGCATATGAGATTCTGTTCTCTATGGTGGGGGGGCTCCAGTGAGGACTCTGGGAACCTAGTATCTTTCTATATCCTTCTCCTAGTGAAGAGTATGGAGGGTAGGAAACTAGCCAAGTTTTATAATGGAAATGCTAAGAGACTGATGGTGCCATTGGCCAAGAACTACTGTCAAGCCTAAATGGAAATTACCATGAAGGACATACTGACAAATAGCATGGAAAGCTCATAAATGGAATAATGAATCCCCAAGTATAACAATGCTATAATTAATGCCTGTCATACACTGCATATTCTCTCCGAGATGCATTTTCCTTTGTTAAACCGAGTGAAATCTAATAGCAGTGTAATGGCTCTATAAAATACATGAGTAGCATCCAAATCATTTTAATAAAAGATAAAGGAAACAAATAACAAACTGGAATGTGTGTAGCAGGCAGAGGGAGAATGCCATGATTTTTCCTTTGAGAAAACATCAGAAAAGCACTATAGGGCTGTATGAGTAATTGCCTAAGTAATCAGAAACAATGAAACAAATTCATTCCTGACATAACTCCAGTCAAGTGAGTACAGATACACCAGGGATAAATTTGGTCCAGCTGCAGTACTAACAAGGGCAGTTCAAACATTTCAGTGAATAACTACAGGAAAAACTTTGAAAGGGAAGGCAAAATTAAATCTAAAAGGCTGAAGGGTCCGTTTTAGGACACAGATTTTGCTAACATCTTATAAAAAAAAATGATTTCCAAACATCAGCTGACTTTTCCAATAAACTATAGATCCAGTTCTCTTCCCACTTAGACTAGTGTGAAACTAATCTAACTGCATTTACTTAATTAGAGTTATTCCCAATATACAGTGATGTAAATGGGCCTTGGGCAGATGTAAGGAGGAAGAAAATGAAGCCAAATATTTACAAAGTACAAACATTTGGATGGACTATATTTTAAATTAAAAAAGCAATACTAGCTGATTAATGTCATTTCAGGAAATTAACATTTCTGTTCACTGGAAGAACTCAGGCAGCTTTTTCATATATTTTGTCTTACAGCTTGTAAGTAGGGGACTACAGAGCAGACTATGGAGTGCTAGTGGGTCATCCTGTGTGATATGATGAGAAGGGTACTTCAAAGGTTCCAAAGTTGAAGAAGTGTTTCAGAGCCATAGCATGGAAATGATCAGATTATTGTTTGTACTTGAAAACCATTTCATAAGAGCTATATGGTCTGTTGCTATTATTGTTGACAGGGATTTTCCAAAAAAATTAGACGAGTTGGGTACTTAAATGTCATTAAAATTAAATGGAATACGGGCAGGGTCTCCAAAGGCTCTTTTGAACACCTCAACCATTCTTGGTAGATATGTACACTGACTATGTATACTTTGAAGCCAAAAGGAACTGCCCACATCTAAAATTTGTGAATTATTTTCAGAGCTTTGGTTGATAGAGGCTACAAAAAACCCACAAAGAGCTAGATGGTTACTTGTAGTCTGTATCTGCATGAGGAATGAGGATTCCTGTTATACTCCAGGGTAGGCTACTGTTACTGGGCATGTCTAGTTTCATAGTTGGTAGGGTCGGAAGGGACCTGAGCAGATCATCAAGTCCGCCCCGCTGCCATGGCAGGAAAGAATGCTGGGGTCAAACGACCCCGGCTAGGTGGTTGTCTAGCCTTGTTTTGAAGACCCCCAGGGTAGGAGTGAGCACCACTTCCCTTGGAAGTTGGTTCCAGATCCTAGCTGTCCTGTGAAGTAGTGCCTCCTGATACCTAGCCTGAATCTACTCTCCGTCAACATATGGCCATTATTCCTTGTTACTCCCAGTAGTGCTCGAGGGAACAGGGATTCTCCCATTGCCTGCTGGTCCCCCTTGGCCAGTTTATAGATGGCCACCAGATCCCCTCTCAGCCTTCTCTTGTGGAGGCTGAACAGGTTCAGGTCTCATAGCCTCTCCTCGTAGGGCCTGCCCTGCTGCCCCCTGATCATGCGAGTGGCCCTCCTTTGGACCCTCTCGATGTTGTCCACATCCCTCCTGAAGTGCGGCACCCAGAACTGGATGCAGTACTCCAATTGCAGCCTGACCAATGTCATAAAGAGGGGGAGGATTGCCTCCTTGGACCTGCTCGTGATGCATCTGTGGATGCATGACAAAGTGCAGTTAGCCTTCCTGACTGCGTCCCCACATTGGCAGTCCATGTTCATCTTGGAGTCAATAATGACTCCAAGATCCTTTTCTGCCTCTGTGCTGACGAGAAGTGAGTTCCCCAGCCTGTAGGTGTGCTGCTGGTTCTCTCTCCCCAGGTACAGTACCCTGCACTTGTCAGTATTGAATTCCATCCTATTCCCATCCATCCACCCCTGTAACCTGTCTAGTTGTAGCGTGTCCCTCCCTTCTATTGTGCCCACCTCTCCTCACATCTTAGTGTGATCCATGAATTTGAACAAGGTGCTTTTCACCCCCTCATCCAAGTCGCTGATGATGTTGAACAGTGTGGGCCCAAGGACCGAACCGTGGGGGACCCCACTGCCCACATCCCTCCAAGTCAAAAATGACCCGTCCACCACCACTCTCTGGGTGCGGCTCTCCAGCCAATTGGTGACCCATCTGACTGTGTAGGCATCAACACCACAATCTCCTAATTTTCTAATGAGAATGGGGTGAGAGACAGTGTCAAAGGCCTTCCTAAAGTCCAGAAAGACTATGTCCGCCACGACACCTGCATCCAAGGATCTTGTGACTGGGTCATAGAAGGCCACCAGGTTGGTCTGACAGGACCTGCCTCTAATGAACCCATGTTGGTTGCCCCCAAGCATACATTCCCCTGCTTGCCCCTCGCAGATGTGCACCTGAATAATTTTCTCAAAGCGCTTCCCCAGGAGACTAACAGGCCTATAATTTCCTGGGTCCTCCTTCCTCCCTTTTTTGAAAATGGGGACCACATTGGCCCTTTTGCAATCCTCTGGCACCTCGCCAGAGCACCACAAGTGCTCGTAAAGCTGTGCCAGAGGTCCCACAATGACCTCTGCTAATTTCCTCAGCACTCTGGGGTGGAGATCGTCAGGACCTGCTGATTTGAACACGTCCAGTCCCACCAGAAGTTCCCCGACTAGGTCCTCTCTGACCCTGGGCCTGGCTGTGCCTCCCCTGGGACCATCAGGGATTCTGGGGGGGATGGGGGGGTGGCTTGGTCCCTGCTGAGAAAAATGGAGGCAAAGAAATTGTTAAATAGGTTAGCTATGTCATCTGGTGAGACCACCAGATTTCCAAGCGTGTCCTGCAGAGGCCCCACGTTACCTGGAACCTTGTTTTTACCTCCTATGTATTTAAAAAAGGATTTCTTGTTATCCTTGATCCGGGTTGCTAGTCCCAGTTCCATCTCCACCTTGGCCTTCCTAACAGCTCCCCTACAATCCTGAGCAATGGTGACGGCCCCTCCCTTCCATTGGGTGCACGCCTCCTTCTTAGCTTTGAGATGTTCCTGGATGCTTTTGGTGAGCCAGTGGGGCTTTTAAGCACTCTTGCCCACTTTGACCCATGTTGGGATTGCCACCCTTTGGGCTTGGAGGATCGTCTCCTTCAGGAACGACCACTCTTCTTAAACTCCCAACTCCCCACCCCTCCGGGACCTCAGTGCCTCCCCGACTAGTCTCCTTAGCTCAATTAAATCCGCCCTCCTGAAGTCCAGGGCTGCTGTCTTGCTGCAGGCCTTTGACATCCTGGGCTGGATGGTGAATTCCAGTAGGCAATGATCATTATTGCCCAGGTCATCGAGCACCCACAGTCCCCTCACCAGGTTCTTGCTTGTGGCCAGGACGAGGTCTAACAAGGCATTTCCCCTGGTGGGACTGTGCACCTCCTGGGTTAGATGGAGGTCCTGTAACATAGCTAGGAACCAACATGAGCGGTTAGACCTGGCTGACTGCTCTTCCCAGCAAATGTCTGGATAATTTAGGTCACCCATGATGATCACATCCTTTGACTTAAGTGCATCCATGAGCTGACCTGAGAATTCCCAGTCGAGCTCTTCTCCCTGTGTCACAGGGCACTCTAGATGCCCAGCTCCTATAAGAGTGGGAATTGCTAGGGGAAGAACCCTAGCATTGAATAGGGAGCCCCAGCTGTGGGTTCCCAGAGCAACCAGGGCGAGCCAGTGGCACCCGCCTGTTACAGGTCAGCTGACAGGGAGGGGCAGGGCTGACTCGCATATAAATCCCCGACCTGAAGCCAAGAAGGCCTGAGGCCAAGAAGGTAGTTCCCTGCCAGCAGCCAAGGGGGAAGGAGCTCTCCCAGAGCAACTGAAGGGGAGAGGCCTGACTGCAGGTACAGTCTTTGATGCTGTTGTGGGATAGACTATTCCCTGGTAGGGCTTGAATGTTGTTATAGCTGGGTGACTTGAATTATTTTATAGCCCAGGGGCTTGTGCTTTGTTTATTGTTTAATACCGGTGGCTTGGGTGAAACTATAAGGGGATGGAGGAGGCCACATAGGGGACTCACTGCAACATAGGTACCCCAGCCCCAGAGAGAGAGGCGGGGGGCAGCAGGGAGAAGCCCCAGAGAGAGAGGCGTGGGGCCAAATTACAACAAGGCCCAGACAAACAACGTTGGTACCACTGGCATGGGCTGTGGTGTAGGGGAGGAAACGGAGCTGCAGATAGCGCCCCCTGGCATTGGGGCAGTAAATGGGCAGCCTCCTGCTAATTAACATCAATTAGTCAATTAACACCAAGGTGTGGCAGGAAAGAAGGCGGGCAGTTGGCCCAGGAACAGGTGGGCGGGCCACGGTTACATCAGCCCAGAGCAGGCGCCTGTTACACCCTGGTTGGGTGGTCTATAGTAGACCTCCACCATTAAGTCCCTTTCCCCCTGACCCCTTTGTATTCTGACCCAGAGCACTTCAGTCTGCCCCTCCTCAGAGCCAGTGCAGCTTGTTGAGGATGTGAATTGTTCTTTGACATAGAACAAGGAGGAAAGGTGGGGGTGTGGTGCTCTATCCCTCCTATACAGCCTATAGCCCTTGATGCTCACTGCCCAGTTGTGCATTGGATCCCACCACGTTTTGGTGAGCCCCACCATGTCTGGGTTTGTGTTAGCTAGCAGAAGGGCAAGCTCCTCATGCTTGTTCCCCATACTATGGGCATTACTGTATAGGCATTTAAGGCCTCCTGAAGGTATATGCACCAGCCCCCTAATCCCAGGACTATCCGGGTCTCTTACCAGGTCTCTTACCTGGGTCTACAGGAAGACCCCACTGCACAGCTGTTACTGTGCAGTCATTTAGGAGGGCGGTGTGAAGCTTCAGGTGCTAATTCAATTCAGAGGAGATTCAGTCCAATTCAGTGGCCGAATCTCTGAATCCAAATTGAATCAGGGGACCAATTAAAAGGTCTGAATCAATTCGGAAAAGATTCAGAGAGCTTGGGTGATTTGGGCAGTCCCCACAAGCTGTAGTAGGGAGCTGGACCCAGATGCCATGCAGGTAAGTAGGGAGCAGGGGAGTGGGAGCTGGAAAAGGGGGAAGGGGACCATGGGGGGGACCCCTGCCCACTCTCCCAGTCCCCCCCCCCCCCATGGCTGCCCCCCCCCCCCCCG
>NW_005842362.1:654689-654991 GCF_000455745.1 Alligator sinensis
TCATCCCCTGCCTGGCAGCAGCCAGTGAGCGGGGGCTTTTTTTTTTCTTTTTCTCAAAGGCCGGGAGGTGAGGTGGGCAGGGCAGCCATGGGTGATCCTGGGAGAGGGCAGGAGGTCAGGGGGCGCATTCCAGAGCCCCCCACACAACGTGGGGCAGTGAGGATTGCCCCCTTGCCCAGCAGCAGCCGGTGAGTGCAGGCTTTTTTTTTTTCTTCAAAGAGCCAGGAGCTGAGGTCGAGCAAGGGATAGGACTCGTGTGATTCAGAGATTCGGCTGATTCAGCAGGGGGCCGACATTCCAAT
>NW_005842362.1:655001-681799 GCF_000455745.1 Alligator sinensis
GAATCTTCAAATCAGATTCCGGACAGTGATTCGAATCAATTCACTGCCCCCCAAATCAGCTGAATCCAAATCTGAAGCAAAAACTAGCCACTTCACACAGGCCTATCATTTAGTACTTGCATAACCAAGTACTAAATGACTGCACAATAACTCGTGTTACTGCGTGCTAGCATCCCAGCACAGTTGCATGGTGATGCTTACTGCACAGTAGCATCACATCACAGTTCATGGCTGGCAATACTACTGCACAGTAGTAATGAGCTACTGCACAAAGTTTCGTGTAGATGTAGCCACTGAGTATATAGGGGAATGCATACATTGTGGCCAGTGAGAGACCACAGATCATGAAGGCATTATATGGCTAAAATGATAGCAGTTCCCAAGCTAATTAACTAATTTAAAGCTAGCCTGGACATGTCTAAAAGATTTGAGTGCAGTCCACATCATAATCAGGAGTGTAGGCATGTACTACATATGAGAGAGGAGCAGGGGACATGGAGTATTAGCTTCTAGGTTATTAGAAGCATACCTAGGTATGTCTGTCTTGGGCAGCAACAGTGCATGGAGCAGGATCAGTAAGTAGCTGGGCCAGCAGTGTAATGGCTGCTATTCTGGCATGCTTCCCAACTTTGTGCCCAGGGCTGCCCCTGCTTAGCTACACTACTGGTACTGGGTGGTCATAATCTGCTGTAGATATACATGTCAAAAGTTACTTTCTTCCCAAGAAAAGAGTCTGGGAAGGAGCTGTGACCTGAAACAATTTCTTTAAAAGTTTCTTCCAGAGTCATTTCATGGCAGGTACAGCTATTATATCACCCCTTGCTTCAAAGTGTAGCAAATACATAATTTAAAGCTAAAAGCCCTCATTTTAAACATAGAATATAGAAAAAAAAGAAGCTCCAAAACTGAACACACAAATCCTTGTCTTAGTGAAACCCCTGAAATGAAGCACTCCTCCCACAACATTTTGAAGGTAGTTACTGTGCTGAGAGAGGTCATTTTGTGGAATATTTTGAAATATGATTTTATTGCAATTAGGAATGAAACCTCCAAACTAGGAATTTCTTTGCAAAAGTGAAAGCTTTGGTGTCCCTGGCTTCAGGGACATCTGCAATGGACCCTGAAAGCCCTGAGAGTCCTGTTGGAATCAGGAGCATCAGAGCTTGGGAACCAGCACTCCCAGGGCTTCTCAGCTCAAAGCAACTTCAGAGAATAGGAGCTTAAAGAGCTTGGTAACTGGGGCTTTCAAGTTGTGGGATCCACAAAAGCAGGCTACCATGAAAACCCACCTAGCTTCTTTAGGACCTTTGCTGCCACGGATCTATATCTGCAGAGCATTTTGATTTCAATGAATCAATGTTTCATAGACATTAGGGCTGGAAGGGACCTCGGAAGATCATCGAGTCCAGCCCCCTGCCCAAAGGGCAGGAAGTCAGCTGGGGTCAGAGGATCCCAGCAAGATAAGCATCCAGTTTCGTCTTGAAGGTGTTCAATGAAGGCGCTTGAACCACCTCCGGTGGCAGGCTGTTCCAGACCTTGGGGGCTCGGACAGTAAAGAAATTCTTCCTTATGTCCAGCCTGAAATGATCTTGAAGTAGTTTGTGACCATTCGACCTCGTCATCCCTTGGGGCGCTCTGGTGAACAAATGTTCCCCCAGATGCTGGTGGTCACCCCTGATAAGCTTGTAGGTGGCCATGAGATCACCCCTGAGCCTGCGCTTTTCCAGGCTAAAGAGCCCCAGGGCTCTCAGCCTGTCATCGTAGGGTCTGCTTCCCTGACCTCTGATCATGCGCGTGGCTCTTCTCTGGACTCTCTCAAGCTTCTCCACATCCTTTTTGAATTGTGGAGCCCAAAACTGGACACAGTACTCCAGCTGCGGCCTCACTAACGCCGAGTACAAGGGGAGAATGACGTCCCGGGATTTGCTTGAGAAGCATCTATGGATGCTTTGGTCGCTTTACTAGCCACCGCATCGCATTGCAGGCTCATGTTCATCTTGTGGTCAATGATGACCCCCAAGTCTTTCTTCCATAGTGCTAGGCTGAGCCTGTCCAGGTCAGCCTGGATAACCCGCCTGTCTTCTGGTGTGGATGCTTTGCCCCAAAGTTTGGTGTCATCGGCGAACTTGGCCAGTCCGCTTCTGACTCCAGCGTCCACATCATTAATGAAGATGTTGAACAGTATGGGTCCAAGGACAGAACCTTGGGGGACCCCACTGGTCACAGGACACCACAACGAGTGACTTCCATCAATTACTACCCTCTGGGTCCAACCCCGGAGCCAATTTTCCAGCCAGCGGATCGTGGAGGACCCAAGGCAACAATTGGCAGTTTCTCCAAGAGGCGATCATGGGACACCAGATCGAAGGCTTTTTTGAAGTCAAGATATATGACATCAATCTCTTCTCCCTTGTCCAGGTAATGGGTCACCTGGTCGTAGAAGGAAATGAGATTGGTCAAGCAAGACCTACCCGCAACAAACCCGTGCTGGCTATCCCTTAAGATGTTGACGTTGGCCAGTCCATTAAGGATGGACTTGTCCATTAAGGATGTTCACTGTCAGGAAACTTCTACCAATTCCAGTGAGTGGCGATGCTCTAGCTCTCTCTGTATTTGAGTAAATGATATTTCCATCAAAGTCCAAATCTAGTTATAGATCATTTCACATTGCAGCTTAAAAACACACTTTCTGGAGTCTCTACTAAGGTACACATTACAGAACAGTCAGCTCCATGTGTCCAACCATACTCTTCATTCCTATAGTATATTCAGAAATGCTTTCTATTAACTTCCACTTTTCTTGAGCTTAAATGGCTTAAGAATTAATCTTATCAGTTATCACTGTCACCCATAAAAAAGGGAATGGAATTCAAAAGTATACTGTTTCCCTTATTATAGTGTTTAAATAATTTTAAAATGCCCTTTTGTTTCCCAAATTAATTCATTCAAAAGCCATTACTTTTACAGCAGAAACTGAAGGTTTTTCCCCAAAACCTGCAGCCCAAGGCCCCATCTCTGCAACAGCATAGAAATGGGCCCCAAAAGCAAAACATGAAAAACAAACAAATAAAAACCCTATTAGCCCCACAGAGTAGGAAGGTGGAGAATTTTGCTCCTAATGCCTTTTATGAAAATCCAGTATATGGGAGCTCTTGGCACTAGAAGAGCTCCAGTTGATGATAAAGGTGCAAGACTCAGACACTGCAGTGACATCAAGGTCAGCCAAAGGATAGTTCAAAGCACTTCTTTAAACTATTTTATTTTAAAAAACAGAAGCATGCTACACCTCGTATAAGTGACAAAGGAGAGGAGTAGAACTTAAACACAGTTCAAGGGAGCCCAAGAGAAGACTGAGACTATACTAGCACTAAGGTCAAGTTAGAGGAAAACAAATACTCTTCTCACCTTAGCTGCAAATAACTTTTTACTCTAAGGGCTCTGTATAAAACTCCCACTCAACATTTTTCTGTAGAAATGTTCTGGGATTTTGTCCTCTTTTCAACCAAAATTAACTCAAGCAACTGATTTTTCCATAAATCATGATGGCATTCCTATGGTGGGGCAGAAGAGGGGGAGAAGCAACTTCAACATTTCAGGGTTTATCAAAAACAACTGCATCTGGAGCTGTGTCATGGTGAGAGACATGAAAGCCAAACAGAGTTCTGCAAACAGAGGTGGCAAATGATTCATGGTCATTAATCATTCAGAACAAGTGTCATATCTGAAGACTCCATATCAGGTTTACCTTGCTTTTTGAATAGTTGATTGTCTATAAGATTGATACATGGTGCACTTGCTGTAAAGGGCTTAATGTTGTTATTATATATATATATTTTTAGGGCTAAGCAAATAAGTCAAAATAAAAAAAATTATTTAACCTTTTCATGTTCAGCAAGTCTTTAACTATAGCCGATTTCTATACACAGAGCTGGAGGAAAAGCAAATTTTACAGTTCATTGGCAAGAGAGAAGTCAAGAAAAAATTGTTGTTATGAGTCAGTTTAAAAGTGAAAATATTCTAACTTTTTTTGAAGGAATCCTATAAAGTCGAAACAAATTTCATATCAAGCCAAATTCACAGTTTAATTTTGGTCAAATTGAAAGGTTTCCATTTCAACCACTTCCAACTATCTTGAGTTCTATAAACGAAATTAAAGAAAACGTTGAAATAAAACATCACTGTAAACCAAAACCCAACAATTAACAAAATATTTAGAATCCCCAGATCTGCATTTTTTACTCTCCTTGATCACAGTAGTATCAGAGTGCCTGGCAAACTATAATAGACAGCATCCCTGAGAAGGGAAGAAATCTGACACCTCACCCACCCCCCATTAAGAGATGAAGAGCAGAGGCTCAGACAGACTTGGGTGACTTGCCCATGATTGGATAGGAAATCTGTCCCAGAGCAAGAAATTGAACTTAGAAGTCCTCTAGTCAAGGCTAGAACCCCAGCCACTAAGCTGTCCTTTCTCTTCAATCTAATAGCATCTGATGATGTCCTTATCCTTTTTTCCATGCCTATAGAGAAACTAAGCAATTTGGTTTACAGGGCCACATTTTCAAACCTTCAGCACCTTCCATTAGAGCCAGATTTTGCAAACTAGTATGGCCTCATTTACTTGAGTATAACAGCAGCACTCTGGGCTTGAGTGAACTAATCAAAATACAACTCCAATTTTTTTTTATGGTTGATTCCAGGTCAGCAAAGTGTACATAAAGCAGTTTACTGCAATTATTCAAAATTGACAGTTTGTTGCAACTATTCAAAATTCAGGCTAGTTTTGACTGGACAAGTAGGATCACCAAACTCGGTAGAAATTCGGTGCCTAAACACTTTTGAGGCTCTGTGACTTAGTTCACATGATGCTGATTCTGACTATATGACTTCCTATGCATGTGCTCATGGGCGGGCATTTAATTAGAGTGGCTCTCCAGAAAGCACTCTAATTAAAATGACACTGTGTCACATATGTTAAGCCCCTGTGCATTTAAAAATAGCTGCAGGATGGTTTAGCTAAAGCTTATTTGATGAGCTTTAGTTAAAGTGCCCCAGCAGCCATTTTTAAACTGTGGGGGCTTATATTATATAGTAATGCTGCAGTGATGTTAGAGCGTTCTAATTAGAACACTGAGCAGAACTGATTAATCCAATTAGAATGCTGATCAGACTCAATTAATCTAATTAGAATGTGTTGAAGCACATGTATAGGTGCCCTTTGCATTTAACTCTTGAAATCAAGTTCCTTGTACAAGAGATTCCATGCATAAAATAGTTCAGACATGTTGTTACTTAGCTCTCAGCATGCCATTCACATTCATATGGTGAGCAATACCTTACTGTGAATTGACTACAGTGGAACCACATGTGGAATAAGGCATGTGGTGAGTAACAGTAGCATCCTCTGGCCTAACTTACTAGGATGTGCATGAGACATGATGCAAACCCAGAATTCATTGGAATTGTCATCTGAGCCAATTCTAATGATTGGGTTTTTTGCTGTTGCTTTAGCTGTTTGTTTGGTTTTTAGTTTCTTTTTTTTTCCGGGGGGGGGGGAGGAGAAGGGTTAAAGTTATTCACTGCACATTTCAGTGGAAGACAGAAGATGGCACACCTGGTCAGTAAGTGAAATGGTGAGGTCAGCCACATGTGTCAAACTTGTTAGGTGATGTAATTCATTCCCTATCAATGTGTGATACATGTAATGATGTATAATGACACATCAAGGATGCAAGTGGAAGTCCCTATGTGAATATTTAACATTGCTCTGGTATATTGCTAATCATGTTCCAAAGAACAAACACATCTTATGATAATGAATGCTTCTTTGCATAAAAAATACAGTCTCTTTATGTGCAGAATTTCCAGACACATTTTGGCACCAATACACAAAATAGTATTTTTAGATAACAGCATTCTGAATACTGACATTTCATTATGGTACATTAAGTTACCCAGAAAAATCAGTTGTAGTGAATAGAAAGTACCTTTTTTTAAGTGCGTCTTTCATGTCCTACTGTTTCAGTATGCTTTGGTACATTTCCAGACCATATGAAATACAAACTTATCAAGCTTATTTTAATAAGCTAAGTAAGCATTCAAAGATGTTCCTTTTTACTGTTTATAGTTTAGTGTATGGTAGATCCACTAACTGCAAGCAAGCTGCTGAGGTGTACTTGTTTTCTCATAAAAAGAGTTTAGAAATCAATTCTAAAATGTTTTTCCATGGTTTGTGCATTGAATTTCTATCTAACTTTGGACGATGATCATCTAAGTTCACAGCATGTGCCAGTGCATATACAGAATATGGCAGGCCACGACTGTCCAACCTTTTCCTGTTTGTTTATAGAAAGATTCAGGTAAAATCTATAAGGACTTTGGAAATTTTGGGAGGATTCTAGGTTTCAGGAGATGAAGTCCCTTCCCATTCTTCAGGGCTGAAAATCCCATCTGCCCACAGAAATAATCTATTAGGAATTTTGTGGGCTCCTGTAACAGGTTGCCTTCCCCAGCAGCATTTTTTTTTTTGCTTGCTATCTGCAGCCTACAAGGGGTGCCCTTGAAGTTTCTTAATGCTTCTCTTCCCCCCCTCTTACTCCCCTGCCACATCTTGATGGAACTATTATACCCCACTCTTACTCACCTGCCACATCTTGATGGAACTATTATACAGATGTTCTTACAAGCGGGAGACTGCCTATTGTATTTCCATGTTGGGGTTCTCAGCCACCATGGGCCCTGTCCCATCTTTCTCTAGCTAGGCCTACCAGTCTAAACCCACCAGATAGGGTTTGTCTTCGAGGCTCTAGCTCCTTGATCTTGGGGCTCATGGCCCTCCTTTTGCCTCCAATACAGAGCCCAGGGTCTCTGACCCAGAAGTCCGCCACTGGCCTCACAGCTTGAGGGCCGCAAGTTCAAGGCTGGGCAGCAACCCCAAATCCCCACTGGCCCAGCCCAAAAGCATGCAACTGCACACCCCAGTGCACCAGTTCTCCTTGGCCTTTTACGAATGTGCCCAAGGTGCTAATGAGGCCACCTCCACCCCTACAGCCTCATCCACAAACCACCAGTCTATCAATCAACTAAAATATATCTCTATACAGTCAGTTAGTGGGTTCTAACCACAAAAAAGAATATTGAAATTCAAGGCGGCAACATGCCAGCTTACATTTTCTTCATGGCTTGGTGCTTCTGCTTCCCCGCTGCCTGTGACGCTTCTCCCTGTGGCGCTGCCGCCACTTCTCTGAGGATCTGGTGCAGTTCCCTTCCCACAGCAGTCAGACCAGCAGCCAAGCCTCTCTGCGGAGCTCCCACACACATCCTCTTTCCCCTTTGGCCGCTGCCCCCTTACAGCCGCCAAGCCCAGGGTTTTTATAGTTCTGGCCTGCCCCCTTCTGGTCACCTGACTAGCTGGCCAGGCTCAGCTTTTAACCCCTACCCTGCCAGCAGGCTGTGCCCAAAAAGTTCTGGTCTTAAAGGGACCATCCTGCATTCTGGTAACAGGGCTAGGGTTCCCTGTTACAGCCACCCACACCTTGCATTTATACTTGTTTTATGCTGGTGGATGTCAATGGAATTATTCCCAATTTACCCTAATGTGACAAAGTAGGCTATCATCTACAAAAACTTAGGCCTCTCTGCCTGAGTTAGTCTATAAGGTGCCTCTCTCATGTCTCATACTTGGGGGGTCTACCAAAGTCGAGGAGGTGGCTGGCCCATTTTGCAGGCAAATCCCAGGGCTGGCTGCCATTTTCACAAGCTAGGTGCGACAGGGCCCCCCACGCCTATGATTGTTCATGGGGCCCCAGCAGTCTTACTCCTCCCCATAGATTGCCACATGGCCCGAAACTGTGGCTTCACATAACAAGGAATGACGGAGATGTCTAAAATATTAAATTTAGTGGACCAGACTGTTCCCTATTTAGGTTATCCTTACGTAGATGTATATAGATGGAAACTATAGGAAGCTGGGTTAACAGCAACTGATTCTCCACTCCCTTACTGTACATCAAGCTAGAGAAGTAGTTAGCCATGTTAGTATGAGTAGGGACCTACTGAAATCATGATTGTGTGATTTTTCACAGAAACTGCTATTTTGGGCAGGCTCTGCAAAAAAGCACAGGCTCCATGCTTATAGCAGGCTCACTGCAACAAAATAATAAAATAAATTGACCAGAAAGAGGAAGGTGGAGGGGGGAACATGGGGTGAGGGGGAAAATGGCAGAGGGGGAGGAGGAAGTAGGGAGAAGGTGGGGAGGGCAGGGACATCATCTTCATTCCTTGTTATGTGAACTTTGCATTCACACTTCAGTAAACTATTCTAGAGAATACTACTTTAACCCTCAACCACCTATTTGCTCCCTCTTTCATTGATTATTAGTGAAAGAAATAAAGTAATCTGAAGCACAGGGGGAAAAAACCCAAAAAACTCAAAACATTTTGTTTTTCTTAATTTTCCAATGTTTAAGTATCTCTAGTGGCTTGGGATTATAAATCAGCTGATGGTTTCAGCAGTCACTCAATAAGAATCTAATTTAGGAGGGAAAGGTGGGGGGGGGGGCGTTCTATTCCTTGCTAATAGCAATGTCTCTCCAGTAGCCATAATTATCCCATTTAAAATGGATGTGCCTGCATATCAAATCTTTCAACAGGGACAGAGGGTTTGTCCAGTTGCTTCTATTTGCATGTTACTTTACACCAAAGATTAAAGACTAGCTCAGATCAAATGTGTATTCCAGTTTGGGTTGGCTTTGTTGCAAAGGGTAAGCATGGAGTTTCTCATCAATTAGTCGAAGGAAAGGCCAAGCTGAAATTGTTGTATAACACAGCTCTATTTCCCAACACAAAATAAGTCACCTGTTGTCTACAGGAGCTTATGCCAAGAGCCAACAGATTCTGACTCCAAAGGAGTGCTTCCAGACAGACCGAAGGTAACAGCTGTTTCCCTTCAGCTGGGTTGTGTTGTGAATGCACCCCCATGTTAAAACACAAAGGGGAAAAGATGTGGTGCTAAGCATCAACAAAATGAGAGGGCCAAGTCTTCTGCGTAGAATGAAAACTCAGAATATTAGAAATGTCTACACAGAGCTCCAAATAGTAAAGCATCCCCAGGATTAACATGGCCACTTTGCCATGGCTTCTTGGCACATTCATCAGGAACACAGAACAACTGAGATAGCCCCCTGATGAATTTCTAGTAATTCCTTAGCAAACAAAAGACCAACGGTGGTAAAGAGAAATTGCTTATACGTGACATGAAATTCAAATACATGACTGTGCAGATCTTGGGCTGCTTTAGGTAAGCAATACACTCAGTGGAGGAGGCGGTTCCTATGGTTAGGGAAGAGTTTCAGATCTTTGCTTCATTATAGGCTTCCTGTATGACAGGGCCATGTCTATATAGTAAATGCAGTGTCCAGCAGCAGTAACCTCAGGAAAGGTGCCTCCTGAACTAAAAGCAACTACATTCATGTAGCCAATTAGCATGTGGCAGACCAATTGGTACTGTAATTCAACACCGCTAGTTACATGCCTGCCCCTACCCCACCTCAAAAAAAAGCTACAAAATAACCACTACACTGCTTCAAGTAGCCCAGTGCTGAGCGTTTGAGGGCACTGGGACAGTAAATTAAGCCATATTCTGTATTTTAGTTACCCGTCTATAATGAAGGGGTGATAGCATTTCCTTACATCACACAAGTGACATGAAGATACACGCATCTGATTGTGAAGTGCTCAGATTCTATGGTTATGGGAACCTCATAAGTATCTTACATAGGTTCATACCCAGCTGACATCAGAAATTGTAGAGGGCTGCTCTTCTGAGGAAGACGAGTGAAGAAACATCTTTTGCTCACAGCCTGAAGACCACCTTTTTCTCTCTCTTCACCCCCAATCCATGATGTTGTGTCCCCAGAAGCAACAATAACCCAACATTCATGTCCTGCCTAGGCCTGCAGTTCATTCAGTGCTGTCAGTAAAACACCTAGCAACTTTCTGCTCTCTCAACAGCCTCATAAATTTAAAGGATTAATAAATGGAAATCGTTCCACCCCGTGCTATAAATGTGGCTGGATTTCAAGTGGGCTCCTGAACGAAAAAATGCATCGTTTCCCACTGAAGATATCATTGGAGACATGAGGCTGGTGCATGAAAGGAGGTGATGGCAGCTCTGCAGCCTGAAACTGTGTATCAGATAGAAGACTTTGCTAATTCCTAAAGAGAGGAGATTATAGTAAACATAGGTGGAGAAGCATAGCATGACACTACTCTTCTTACTGCACACTAGACAGAACACACTCAACCTTTCTGTTTTTAGGCTGGGCTGAGGATTTCATCATCAAGCGAGGCATAGTAGAGTAGGCACGACACAGGTTAGTGCTGGCTGCAGCAATGCCAGTGGCAGTGGCTATTTTTGTCCCCCCGCCCGAAAGCAGCACCCAGGGCTGCTGCTCCAATTGCACTACTGTTACCAGTCTGTGATCACTGAACCTCTTTGCCAGGGTGCTATGACAGTTACTCCTCTTTCTAGTACATATGGTTAAGCAAAAGCTAATACTTACAGGCATTAAAAGACAACAGAAAGAGGGGTGCAGCATAGAACTGGTTAAAACTGAACTGTAGTAACAAATGCCTATTCAGAAGGGCTGTTGAATCAGGAGGAGAATACACAACACCGTCACAGTAAGCTCATGGTAATTAAACCAAAAAGGGCCATTACCATCATGTCACCTGAACTCTTGCAAAATTCAGGTCAATGTTTCCTGCTTTGAGCCCATATATAATGATAGACCAGACTTAACAGTTAATGCTGATTGGAATCTGCTTTCATCAGAAGATGCCATTTAAGAGAAAGCAAAATGAGATTCTGTTTTAGGAAAAAACTAGAATAAAGCGTTCCAATAAAGTTAAAAGCGAGTGATCTGAATTTCCATTTTGAAATTACCTTTTGTTTCATTTTTTTTTCAATTTTAGAAGAAGTATGTTTATAAAGCAAGTCAACAATTGAAACAAAATATTTTGATGCAGCTGAAAAAAAATTAAATTTGTTCTGAAGGAAATTTCATATATTTTTGTTGTTATTTGTTTCCATTCCTTCCTGGAAATGGAAAAAGTTATGCACATTCCTACAGCACAGAATATCTGGTTCCTGCAGAACTTTACCAATAATACAGAATACAAAATCAGACATTTAAAAGGAGAGGAAAATGAACTAAGAGGTTAAATGATTAAGGGGAGACGTTAATCTCTTTTTGGGTAAAGCCTTGAATCTGCACCTGTTGCTCACAGTGGGCACTATTTATATAGTAATGCCCTAGAGTGAACTGCTGTCAAAGTGAGTAAAAGTTGCAAAAAGGCCTTCATTTTGAAGCTATGCACAATGACCAGCTTCACATCTCCTCTATATCTCTTATAAAGGGGTCCCTTTGGCTTCAGATTTGCTTATGTGGTTTTGGCCAGAAGAGATTCCTTTTATATACATATATTTGAAATATTTAGCTGAGTGGAAAAAGCCATTTCCAAGATATAAAATAGCAACAGCAACAACAACAACAATAGGTCTGATTCAATATTTCAAAATTTTAAAACTTTTTTTTAACATCATATGTCAAAAAGACTTTGCCCACAATCATCAACTGTTCATTAAATTCAATCGCAAGAGTTGCTTTGAAAACAGTCCATTGTGGTGATACTCACGTCCAGATTACAATACAGTTGACTGGATGAATACTCTATTTATTGTACTTATTTATGGCTACCTTGTGCCCTAGTGAAGGAGCTTCACAGTGTAATGTATTTTCTTGGCATCTTCACAGAATCCATTTCCCTTATCATTGTGTTCTTAGCAAAAAAGGGCATTTTTCTCCCATCAGGCTCATATATTGTATTTTTCTTTCACATTATGAAAGAAATTGAACCTGAATGGGAAGCCATCCCTCTACCGAAAGAAGAAAATCTTTTAGCCAAATCTTCATTTTTGCAATATCTGGACATTAAATCTGCTTCCCCCAAAAAAGTCTGTAAGAAAGCTTATGGACCCAGTCCCCCTCCTCTTTGACGACATGATGGTCAGAGTTCCCCTATGACTATCTGCTCTGAAACATTACCTAGAGACTATCCTAAAATATTATCAAATAAATTACTGATTTGAACTAACAAATGACATAATCCCACTTCTACATGATGGCACAGGGAATTTAAATAGTCATTGAAATATGTGGAGTTGATTTTCAACATTGTGTATATCAGGGTTATACAGTATTACCTTGTGCACATCCTGTCACAACAACCCACACATTTGTCACCTTCAGACTCTATGGTTGGAATTCCTCATATGTGGGACTGAAGGAGAAAACCATCCTAGAAGCAGCTCAAGCTTTTTCAGTGTATGGCAGGTCAGATTAGTGGAGGACATCCCAGAAATATTTCAAGCCTTCTACAGACTCTCCACATCAGTTCAATACTCTGGTCTTCATCAGGAAGGTTATTAATGGTCCTGAGCCCAGTTACAGCACTGACTGCCTCTCTATCCATAACCCTTCCAAATGCATTTCATTGAGGAAAGAGTAGCTAACAAATCCTAAGAGAAAGCTTGTGTCAGGGTGAAGAGATGATTTCCATAGTCAAGGGTACTTGACTTTGAAACAAGCTACCAAAGATTATAAGACTAAACTTGGTCATCTTCAAAAGATGTCTCAAGACCCACCTATTTATTAAAGTACTATGACAGAAAATAGGAAGACATTACAACACAGCATCTGACAAAATTTTGAAAACATAAAAGAGGTGGAGAGTAGAAGTCACTCACAAACCTACGCTAGATAATGCTTTGTGGATCTTAATTACCAAATCAGAACTTAAATATCTTCAAACCTAGGGTTTTAATATTTCATTGTATAGTTATGAATCACAGATTATTACTGAAAATGATAACCAATTTTAAACTGGTCCACTTCAGGAACACCCCAATCATCTTGCCTAAAAATAAAGAGTAACTTCAGATGGCAACGAATTTTTTAATGAAGTTATTTACAGAGTGTTATTAAAACTAATTAAATTGTTATTAGATAATTATTATTCATTAAGTATTCAGTGTTCTTGAGTCTCCTAGATGCTCCTCTTTATTCAGCTCTTGTTTGTGGGGATGGATTCTTCATGCCTCTATTGGGAAAATGAGGTGGTCCCACCAGATCAGCAGGTTGGCAGGAGTAGGAGCTGGGAAACCTGACTATTGTTAACCTGCTCTGACCATTTAGGTGTCCAGGGTTATCAGACCAAAAAACTATATTAATTTAAAAAATACTAGGTGACATAAAACTAGAACAGTATCCACTATCAGTGATTTAATAGCTACTGGATATTAGCACACTTAATTACTGTTGCTTACTGTATGCATACTTCTACATAAGCACAGCAGTCCATGCCAGTATTGAGCCCAGTTCCTATTACAGAACTAGAGAGCAAGAGCACCAGTTCAGTAACAGATCAATATCATCTCAGTCACGACTGGGTGACTATTGTTTACCATTTTAGAGAGATAACAGTGAACCAACTGCTTTACAGACACAAAGAATGGCTCAGCCTTGCACTGAAGGGTTCACAACCTAAGCTACACAACAACAAACAGCATTTCTGTAAACCCTAACCAGTTTCCGGCTGTGAGAGTAATAATCCGTTTTAGGGATATACACTGTTGCCCATTACCACAGCTTCTGACCATCTTCCACTTTACAACAGCAATAGCAACTACCTGGTTCGTGATGCCTTTGAAAATCTTATTTTCAATATGCGGTTCTACAAATAATTGCTATTTAAGAACTTGCACCCTTGTGTATAAAGCAGGAAGCAGTTTTATTGAAAAAAGACAGGCCACTGTCCCTTGCTAGTGAGTACAAGTTTAGGTCTAATTCAAAACCTATGCTGGTGTTAAACTGGATTAGTGCCCACATGTTAATTGGACTAATGAAATGGAGCTTCAGTGGGGTTAGAGATTCAGAATTAATTAGGTTTTACATACATATTTCTATTACAGGTTTCAGGGTTGCCAAAGTTGCACTAAATTCATCCATACTTTTCAGGTGTGCAGGAGGCTTTTCAGAAATAATAATGGTGGCAATAGATAGAGCAACAAGCAACTGTACCAAAAAAAACCAGCACTGTAGTGTCTAAACTACATGTTAACTAGGAAGACTGCCATCAGCTGCCATTCATTTTCAGACACCATTCACTTTCACTTAGGAAAACCGATGATTATAAAAAAAGGGGCCGGCTGACCCCTTCAGTTAGGATGGAAACCTTTCTTGACCTGTGAGGCATCTACAGCTTCATTTCCAGTTGTGCTGTCAGGGAGATCTCCTTAAATATTCCAAATGTAGATGACGGAGGAATTTAATGACTCCTAACCTATTGTACAGAATATGGATTTTACAAACATTTGCACACAAAGGGCCAAGTTAGTTGCTATTCAACACTTGAACTTCACCCCAGGAGCAGAAGGAATTACATTTTACATGAAAATATGCACTTTTGTTTTATATTTTTTGTGTGCTGTAAAATGGCTGTCAGGGACATGATAACTAATGAAATAAGGATTGAGGGTAAGCATCTAGCTGGATCTTAGGCCACCCTACATTCTTCACCCATCCAGCTCTAAAGAAAGAGTTTATCCTCCCTTTTATCTTAAACGTCTCTTATACCCATCATGTTCAGTTCTTCACCCCTTGCTAACATAAGTTTGAATTTGCTCACTGAAGTCATGCCCAACTGAATTCAGTGGGCTACTTGCAGGTGTAATTATCAATTAACATGAGCAAAGTTTGCCCCAACACATCCCCTTTTTCCATTACTGACTTTCTGCTTAGATCAGAGTAAGTCTAGATTTCTGCAGGTTTCCACAGATGGAAACTTAAGATGACAACCTTTAAGTTGGAAAATCCACTAAGAGAGGACAGGATGTGATAGCAGAAATAATGGGCCCAGGTGCCCCTAAAGATGCGTTGTGCTTACACAGGAGGAATCATGAGCAGGGCTTCTTTTTGTAGAACACCCTGTCTCAGTATGTGCCCTGACATGGAGAAAGTCCTTGGTGGTTGTTCAAAGTTGCTCACTGTACAAGTTAAATTTTGCTCTCCCCAGTGGAAACATCTTCCTCTTGCCAAAGAAATACCCCTGCAGAGCAGCTCTCTGCCCTCACTCATGTGATTTTGCCCCATTCAGGGTAAAGTACATGAATGATTATTTTAAGCATCTTCTTGAATGACTCTGAGTAGATGGAAAAAGTATGAGGGTATAAAATCATAGGCTGCAAAGGACCAAGCTGAGCAAAGCACCTGTCAATTCAAGCAGGAGTAAATTGGGATCCTCGAATGAATGCCTGCTCACTACAGACTACAACAGTGCCCAAATGGGGTTTGAGGTGGCAGATTGGCATCCTGTTACTGGATGTTGGAGTTTGCCAACTGGCTATGTTTTCTCTTGGACTTACCATGGCTGAGGATGCACTGAAGAAAGCTAGGAGTTCTTCTAAAGCCGTGAGAATGTTTTAATAATAGTGAGGTTTTTTCCCCCAGCACCTTTGGTCAAAATAATGACCAAATGAAATGCTGCCATTCTACAGTTCTCTAGGTTGTAAATAACTGAGATGTAATTATGGCTAGGGACAAGTTACATATAAACTGGTTTAAGTGGTCAGAAAATTTAAACCTGCAAAAGAACATAAGTTCAGTGCACATAAACCAGTTTCAAAATGGGTGAAACCACTTTGAGATAAACCTGGTTGAATGTAGTATCAGACTTAACTGATTTGGGTCAAACTGGTTTATGGAACTTCTGGCCCAGACCCCTTCCTGGATTAAGTCCAATCAGAGTCCCCCAGCATCCCAGCATTCTTTTCAGCCCTGGTCTGAGCTGTCTGCTCCAGAGAGCAGAGTTGGCCCCACCCCTCTCCTCCCTAGCCGGAGCTCCAACTGGCTGAGAAGGAGGTGGAGACTGTAGGCACAGCAGTCCAGCCCCACCCCACCACTTGCTGCTCAAGCAGGGATCTCCCCCCTCTCACTCCCCTTTCCCACAGCATGGACCCCAGGCAGCATCTGGTCATGGTCATGCCACCCCCATGCTAGTTAATGCTGAGAGGTGTCTATGTGTGTGTGTCTCCAATTTTACTGGAACAAAGGCAGACAGAACAGTGTTCACTTAGGGCTTTTTGGAGCTAATCAACAGGTCATCTGGTAATGTCCCTCTGTTCTTCCTTAAAAATGCTTTGCATAAGGCTGTTTAAGAAGAGCTTGAACTAATGAGAGAGAGGCTTTGTTTTCTTGATGGGCTGATAAGCTTTGTGTTCTGATAAGCTCCCTGCTGGCTGCTGGCTTGCTGTCAGTGTTCAACGGGACAAAGAGAGGTTTGCAATGAATGCAGTCTCCATCAGTCTTCTGCAGACAGTATGAAGAAGCAGGGAGAAGGAGATTGAAAAGCTCAGTATCATCAACAAATTCATGCAGTCCACACAAGCAGTCTTCCCTCCTCCCCCTGCCCGTTCCCTCAGAGTGCTAGCTGGGGGCCGAGGTCTGGCAACACTCCTTGACCCTTGAGCAGTGAGTGGGGGGGAAAGCCTGGCGCGGGTTGCTTCCCCCTCCAGACATACCCTGGCTGGAGACTGTGCAAGCCAGAGTGGGAGTTTAAACCCCTCCCTAATCCCTGCTGGGGCCTGGCCACACCCCCACCTCAACTCAGCACTGTGGAAGGGAAGGAAGGGCTCTCTATAGTGCCCCCCAATTTCTAGCCTGAGTCTTTGCATGCCTGCATTTCCGGAATCAAAAGTGAATGTCTATCCACTTGCAAATCAGTTCAATCTCTGCAGGTTAGACTAACCTGCAAAGATTGAATCAATTCAGGCTTGGGCTTTTTGAATGTCTGTCCCTAGTCCTTAAGACTTAACAGGGTTGGCTGTAAAAGGAAAAGGAAATTAGCATCTACTACCTACCTGATACAAACTTTAAGCCATTAAGAAACCAGTCTATACTACCTTGCTGAAGCAGATTATTTGTGGAAGGTAGTGAGCAAAAGTCATTGATATCTAGTAGCTATTCAGTTGTCTTGATGGAATTTACTAGCAGTCCTGGTCCAGTTCTCATTTTCAGCAGAGAGATTAAAGTGCAAGTAGTATGATAATGAACTAGCAGATATCTACAGAGCAGGCCCTGTCACATTTCAGGTTAACAGATCTTGGCAAGGTGGTATAGGAAAGCTTACAGTACCTCTGCATCTGCTCAATGGAGAAAAGACTTCAGGGATCTGAATCCATCCTTCTTTTCATCAAAACACACTTCATTTTTATGGAATATATTTACTACCTAATAAGTATGTTTACACTCAATGGATGTGCACTGTGAAGGTGCAGACACTCCACTGTGGTCACTCACTGTCTGAACTAGCACAATGTTTTTAATTTGAAGCAATTCCTATCTGAAGGTGGTAATAAATGAACATGCTACAGGTATTACCTCAGGGATTAAATGGAATAAGACAAAGCAATGAACTAAGAGACACTCCTTAATATAAAAGACATAGCTGGTGTTTAGTATTTTAGAAAGAAAACAAATGACAATTACAAATGATAGGGAGTGGTATTCACTATCTTCAGAAAAAGTCAATACAGATATATATGTATTCAGTATATAGTTTCCTCACATACATCATAACCTGCAATCAACACAGTCTCACCAAGGATTATTAAATGTATGGATTTGCTACAACCATAATGCTGGTCTTAACTGTAGACCTTCTTCAGAAACTATGATATAGTACAGCATTTAGCATGCTATTTGCAAATCCATGACTCTTAAAGGACATCAGGAATGTTGTGCAGGTTGTAGGAACGTAGTTATTTCTATACTGGATCAGACAAGAGCACTACTTAGATTGATGCACTATCTCTAATAGTAACCAGTATCAGCTGATACAGTAAAAATTGTAGGCAATCTCAAAAAGACAACTATAAAATTTCATAGCCAGTAGGGCTGGAAGGGACCTCGAAGATCATCACGTCCAGCCCCCTGCCTCAGGGACAGGAAGTCAGCTGGAGTCAAAGGATCCCAGATAGGCATCCAAGCATTTCTTGGATAATGATCAAAGGCAAAGATAAGCATCCAAGCATTTCTTGAATGAGTCCAGAGTAGGTGCCTGCACCACTTCTGGAGGGAGTCTATTCCAGGTCTTGGGGGCTCGGACAATAAATACATTTTTTCTTATGTCCAGCCTGAAACGGTCATGGAGGATTTTATGACAGTTGGTCCTTGTTTTCCCTTGGGGTGCTCTGGTGAACAGACATTCTCCCAGGTCCTGATGAACACCCCTTATGTACTTATGAGCAGCTACCAGGTCCCCACTGAGCCTGGGCATTTAAAGGCTGAAGAATCCTATGGTTCTCAGCTTCTCTTCATAAGGTCTAAATAATGGGCACACAGGGAATTTTTCTTCCCATCACCTGTTCTCCACATCCAAAGTGTCTTTAAAACAATCTTAATTCTACTGTGAATGTTTTCATTTTCCACAAAGGATAGGATTTGCAAGTGTAAAAGACTTAGGTGGCTAAATCCCACTGAATAAATTGTAGGTAGATGCCTAACTCCTTTGGGTTTCCACCACAAAAGCTTCCCTTATTTCAATCTGCTGAATTCTTGGCTGCAATGGCACCTCAAGACAATGAGTTCTACAGATTAACTGCATCTTGAGCAAAAAAAAAAAAAAAATGTATTTCTTTTGGCTCTTTTTAAATTTGCAGTCTTTCAGTTTCATGGTTCCCTTGTTCTTGTACTGTGGAGAGAACTCAGAGCCAGCAAATCTTACTCTAGTTATTTCTTATTCTATTTTTCTCTTAATAAAAAATACAGGGACCTGACCTTTTTCTTACTACAGCCCTCACCCACTTCTTCCTCCTGTTTCATGTAACTTTTGAATGCTAACAACTAGACTGTAAATCATTGGTGGCAAGAACTGTCCTTTGTGTTGCTCTATGGTAGACATCAACAAAATGCTTGTTGATTTGAATTCCTGTGTGCTGCTATTCTACCAACAAATAATACAGGCTGAAAACATATACTTGCTCTTTTGTACAGAAAAGCCTAATAACCCCGAGTGGTTTTAAATCTCACCTAGGAATGCCCATTATGTACCACCAGCAAAGATGGAACATTTTATTATTATTATTATTTTGTTTTCTGTGCAAGGTAGGAAGAAAAAGAGCAAAACATTTGGACCATTTCTACCCAGTGGAGCATTCTGAATTTGGTTCAGCTGAAGGTTGTTGTTTTCAGTGCAAAATATGGTTCTCAAAGAAATAAAAATGTTATGTCTGAGGAAGCTACCATGTTTTCACAAAACTTTTCCTTGAACCCAACTGCAATATATCTGTATGCAGGTTCAGATGGATCTGAGCCATAGTAAATCAGTTTATCACATGGCAGATGCAATGTTCCATCCAAACTCGCAGTTAACTTGGTTACTGGGCCCCCACAGTGGGGAAAACACTGCATGTCAGGTACATCTGAAAAGTTTATGTTCATTTAGTCTACAATACAGATGTAGCTACCCAAGTTCAACCTTAATGGCTTTAGATATCTCTAAACAACTGCCATACTCATCTTTCTGCTAAAATTCAGAGATTACTAGAATAGCTCTATATATGTATATATACTGTTCATGAGCCCTTTATTCTCAGCCAGTTGTATACATTTTACTTAGGGCATGGATCTAGGACAGACAAATACATATGCCAGCTTAATGTACCTATATTGGTTTTGTACACCATGTAAATTCTACCAGGATCAAAATTTAACAGACATGAAGCTATCCTGGGGTAGCTGAAAAGAGTAAGTGGTGACTACTGTGCATCACCACTCTGTGGCTGTGGAGCAGACCCATTTGCTGTTAATCAATGACTACCCTGGAATATGGGTAAAAGGGTGTTTGTACCCAAAAGCTTTCAAAGAAGATTTTTTCCAACTATTTTATTTGGTGTATTAAAAGATATCAGATTTACCCAAAGAACCTTGTCTGACTATACCCTGGAATATGGACAGATAAAACCTAAACCAGCATAACTTACACCGAGGAGAAATTTCTACTGCTTTAAGTGACATTAGTCAGGATTAGAGGTTTGCATTGTGTGTCCAGTAACATTTTTATTCTGGTAAATGCCAATCACACCAGAGTAAATATGCCATCTGTCCAGGCAGGCCAGATAGGTCTACACTACAGCTACAGTGAGGCTGCTCCAAGCCATCTCTGCGGCTATTCTTGAAATCTCAGTCTCCTACATAAGGGGTGCCCAAAATGCAGCATGGATGCCACAAGAGGCATCGGGCAGCTTCTGTGTGTGTGGCACACAGCAGGCTGGTGAGGGGACAGCACAGTGGAAGATAGGGCAGGGAACAGAAAGAGCAGCAACTTGGGCAGGGAGTACAGGGCAGAGAGCAGAGCAGCAGATCTGTTTAGAAAAAGGGATAGGAATGACACTCAGGGAGGGTGAGGGGCTAATTTGTAACAGCTGCCAAAAAGTTTGGGCCCCTCCACTGCTCCTGCATTATGGCCTCCATCTTGGCCCATGCACACAGGGCAAATAGCTGCCACAGGCCAGTTTTTAAATTTGGTTTTAAAACAGAATTCAGCATCCAACAAATATAATTTAGACACCTGAATAAAGGTGACCAGATCTCCAGATGTGAGTAGCACCCATCAATAATTGCTTTGAATGAGTGTTGGTCTCTTTTGAAATTTAGCCATGTTATAGGTGCTTAAATATGATCTATTGTCTTGAAAATCTTGCCCTAAATATGGGTGCTAATTTTTTTTTAAACTGACCTCCCAGCCTATTTAAAATTCCTCTCACAGTATTAACTGGATGTTCTGCATGCCTGTCCTAAATTGCTGTGCCCTATTTAATTGATGAGTAATGCATCATGACCTTGGGTGGCATGAAGATTTTATGGACACTCATTTGGGAAAGCTTGCATTTCACCCAATGGGCAAAGACACAAGTGAATGATGTAGTAAGCCCAAATGTCAGTACAATCTTTGCATCACCTCAAGCCACTTGGATACTCTCTTAGAGAGGTTTAAGAATTCTATTGGCACTCTCCCTCATATCTCTTTGTAAAGCTAGGCCACCATAACAGTGGCAACTGCTCAGGTCTCAAATGGAGAAGTTCATATTAAACAAACTTAGAGACACCTAAAATTGAGCACTAAACTTTCTAGATACAACTCTATCAAAGCTGTAGATTTATTTTAGAGCTAAAATCTGATTCTCATCTCACAGGCACTAATTTAATGTCCTCAGTTACGTCATTCTTGTCTTATATCATTGCTACTGAGAGGATTGAAAATAGGACCTTCTTTGGGTATAGTCTAGTGATGAGTATGTCACTGGAAACCTGAGAAATATAGCTGGAGACAAATTTTCCAACAAACTGTTTTTGGGTTGGAAAACGCATTTCTATTTAAACTAAACCATCACAGAAGCATCTCTATCTTGATGAACTCTTGCTGGAAAAGATTTCTCTGATCCAGGGGGAAATGCTCGTCAAAACAGTGATCCACCTCTAAATAGCCAGTAGTCCGATAATTAAGGTATTCGCTTGGTCAAGATCAGATGGCATAGTCTTGAATCCTTGTCTTCTTCTCTCCAAGTGAGTGTCCTTAGCGCTAATCTATTGATTCCTCTCTCATAGGTCTCTCATTTTTCATGAACAACTTCAAAAAGATCTAAGCTTTGCCTTGATGCAGAATGTAGCAAAATATTTAAAATCTTGAACATGTTCATGAGATGGGGAAAAAATCACTTCCTACTCAGCTCTAGATAAAATACAGGAACATCCTGAAGGTGTTGAGGAGCCAGGATATATCTAGAAAGAACTCCCCAATAAGCAGAAAGAATGAGTCTAGCCTACCATGCCTTACAGTAGTTGTTCCCAAACTAAGGGCCAAACGCCCAAGTTGTGCCACAGCACTTACAAGTAGGGTTACAAACCCCTCAGAAATTCAGTTGTAAAAGTTGGGTTTATGCAGGAAGTGGGGTGTGAGCTGATTGGAAGCTGAGTTGCAAATCAGTCAGAAAAAGACAGCTGGGCACTGCCTTAGGGGATGCATTGTGTGCCACCCTTCCTGACCAACCAGCTTTGCTGTCCAGTGCAGGTGGAGGCACTTCTCAGTGCCTCAGGAGCACGGGGACTATCTCTCTGCCTGACCCCCTGCATGGCAGCACATAGAAGAGGATGGAAGGCTGTTTGCATACCTATGCAAATCCAGATACATCCTACTCAAAAATATTTCACGGGGTCATGGTTTTGCTTGCAGGCAAACAGAGTTACTCTGTTTTGCTTTGCTCGGTAATTTGCTAACATGGTGACAGATGCAGATATTCTGGGACATGTTTACATCAGAATTACCTAGTACTGAATATAATCTAAGTCAGCATCGAAGAATAGATGTGACATTTGATATATTTCAGTCATAAGAAAATCAGTTGTATGATGCACTTAGTAATTATAGCTTGGCTACAGTCAAATGTCATGTGGTTAGTATAATCCAAGGCATGTTAAGTTTCATCTGAAAGGACCCATTTAGATTTGTCAGATTTATTTTTATTTTATTACATGTAAGAAGAAAGGACAGATGGTCTTGTGATTAAGCCCCTGGACTGAGACTCGGGCAGTCGGGGGTTTGTTCCCAGTTCTGTAACAGGTCCTTTGTGTGATTCTGAACAACTCACATTTTCTCTTTGCCTCCCTTCCTCCTCTGCACAATATTCTCCACCTCTCTATTTGTCTCAGTTTAGACTGTAAGCTCTTTGAGGCAAGCACTGCCCTCTTATCCTGAGTATGTACCTAGTAACTAGCACACGAATGCCCCAAATAAGGCTGGAGCTCTTAGATGCTACTTAACTGTAAGAAAACAGGGAGCGTGGGGAATATTTCTTAGTACAAGCATTATTTCATTCTACCTTATAAGTACACACTGGCATAACATTAAGCCAAGGAAGTTTTGGTCATTTATTTTACAGAGCAGAAGACATCCTGCTGGAGCCCTTCTACTAGCTTTACACCTAAAGATCCAGCAGACATGCACCTAGTCAGGATCTCAGCAAGGAGGGACTGAGACTGAATGAGAATTAAGGTGGAACTACTTCCTCATTCTAATAGCAGTCCTGTAGATCATATTTGGGGTGGTGTGAGGTAACCCCCTATCCATGCAGTATTGATTCATTGAGTAAACAAATACCAACCCTTTCACCAGCACCAAGTTCACTGCAAATTTAAGCTCCCATTTACATATTACTCTCACTGGATCTCAATGCAATCATTGCTCTCATATTCCGCAGCTGATCAGTACCTAAAATAAGTCCCACTGGACTCCTGCCTTTGCCAAGTTTTCTAGCTGCAGAAAGTTCCCCCTTCCTTGGATAGTGATGTCAAACATGAGATCACATACCTGGTACTTAAATATCACTGATGAACTGCATTCTCATTCTGTGGCTTCAATCTCATCAGGGTTTGGACAGAGATGGATAGATCTATATAAAAATCCACACTACTATAATGCATTATTACCCTGATGCAGCTAAATGTGCCCAATTCCAACACAAGAGAACATTTTTACTCCATTCCTGCAACGAGGTGTTCTGTGAAAGAAGACGGCATAATGCCACAAGATGTTCAGTGCCAGGCCAAATAGTTTCTTGTTAACTTCAAAGTCCTGGTGAGCTCTGAAAGTGACAAGACGCACTGAAAGCTGGCAGCTGGGGCTATCAAACTGACAAAGAAGCCTCCTGGACACACTTATGGTATAAACAGTAAAGGTCAGGCCATTCTTTTATGGGATATGATATTTATACCACTTACCCCCTGGGATAAATAATGGATTACATAGACAGGCATGACCTAGCTTCTGTGTGCAGGAGAGGATCCTTCAGAAAGTGCTGTACACGCTAGCCTTTTCTTTTGTAGACCATGCCAAGCCTGATAGATGGTGGGGATAACCAGTTAAAGTATGTATAAAACCCCTCAAACTATGCCCTACCAGGAAAGGTTAACAGGATTCTTCACCACCTTGAGAAGATAACCAGTATTTTATGGGACAAACCTAACTCGATGGGGTCCAGGAGGAAATAATTCAATCTCTGAAGACACAGCGCATCAGCAAATTGTTCCACATTCTTCTGCCAATGATTGAAAGTCTCTCTGGCCCATTACATACATGTATGCAGGGGTGAAGATGAATGAACTAGGAAAACAGAAGACCCTAAGGCAATACCTGTGATACATTCATTCCTTATGCTCCCTGTACTCAGCTCTGACACATTCCAGATAAGGTTTTCCTGCCTTTTGGTGGGAATTAAGCTATCCTATGAGTTCCTTAAGGTAGGAATATTTCAAATATGCCAAGCACACTATTTGAGCTCAGAAATAAAATGCACAAATGGAAGGTTATTACCCTGGTTTCGAAAATGGGTGAAAAGAGGCATATAAATTTGAAGTAACTGGCCCAAAATCACCCACAGGCCTGTAGCAAAACTAGGCATAGTATTTTGGGCCTAAATGTAGAAACATAAGGCGTGTCTACATGAGACATTTACTGGGGAGGTTGGGAGGGGGAGCGGGAGGAGTTGACTAATTAGCTCCACAGTAAACATCTGGTGTCTATACGTGCAATGCTATTTGGTAGGGCTGTGTGAAGTTTCAGTCACTGATTCAATTCGGCGGAGATTTGGCCCGATTCAGTGGCCGAATCTCTGAATCCAAAATGAATCGGGAGACCCTTTAATCTCTCTGAATCAAATCAGAACCCTCCAACTCAATTCAGAGAGATTTGGAAAGATTCAATGATTCAGACATAGACACAATTTTAAATGTTTTTTCTACATACTCCAAGGTAGTAGGCAGCTTGTGAACACTGTGATGCTGGGACAGATGGAGCATCCCACAGGAATGCAGGGGGCTCCGCAGCATGCTCGGCAGCAGGCCCAGAAGTGGACCAGAAGCACTTCTGATAAACTTCCAGGTCCTCTGGGGAGCTTGGTGGGGGGCCCCCCCACATCCTCCCCGGCTCAGCAGCTGGTGTCTCCTGGGTTTGGGGGTGGGGGGGCACCTGGAGTCCCCCAACAGCTAATCACCGAGCCAACGGCAGACCCAGAAGCTTGGCAGCAGACCCCGAAGTGGACCAGAAGTCTTTCCAGTCCACTTCCGGGTTCACCGCCAAACACACGAGGACACCCCCCTGTGCAGGATGCTCCATCTGCCCCACCATCGCAGCATTCATGAGCCACACCTGGTATGTCGAGGTATGTAGAAAAAATATTTAAAACTGTTTCTATGGCTGAATTGCTGATTCTCCGAATCAGCGTCGCATCTTCAGCTTTGGATTTGATAGTGTAGTGATGCATGGGATTGTTCTGTCCTAAGTCCTAAGTGTAGGACTTTGAACTTATCCTTGCAGAACCTCATGAAATTTCTTCTGGCCCAATCCTCCAATTTGTCTAGGTCACTCTGAAACCTAGCCCGACCCTCCAGGGTATCTACTACTTCCCCAAGCTTGGTGTCACCTGAAAATTTGCTGAGGGTGCACTCTATGCCATCTTCCAGGTCGTTGATGAAAATATTCAACAAAACCGAACGCAGGACCAACCCCTGGGGCACTCCACTTGATACCAGCTGCCACCTAGACATCAAGCCATTGATTATTACTCTCTGTGCCCAATGCTCCAGCCAGTTTTCTATCCACCTTACAGTCTATTCATCCAGCCCATATTTCCTTAGGTTGCCTATGACTATGTTCTAGAGATGTTGTAGATGTTAGGGCTGGAAGGGACCTCAATAGATCATCGAGTCCGACCCCCTGCATAGGCAGGGAAGAGCGCTGGGGCTAGATGACCCCAGCTAGATGCCTATCTAACCTCCTCTTGAAGACCCCCAGGGTAGGGGAGAGCACCACCTCCCTTGGGAGCCCATTTCAGACCTTGGCCACTCTAACTGTGAAGAAGTTCTTCCTAATGTCCAGTCTAAATCTGCTCTCTGCTAGCTTATGGCCATCATTTCTTGTGACCCCCAGGGGCGCCTTGGTGAGTAGAGCCTCACCAATTCCCTTCTGTGCCCCATGATGAATTTATAGGCAACCACAAGGTCGCTTCTCAACCTTCTCTTGCGGAGGCTGAAGAGGTCCAGGTGTCCTAGTCTCTCCTCGTAGGGCTTGGCCTGCAAGCCCTTAACCATACAAGTGGCTCTTCTCTGGACCCTGTCCAGGTTATCCACAACCCTCTTGAAGTGTGGCACCCAAAACTGCACGCAATATTCCAACTGCAGTCTGACCAGTGCCCAATAAAGAGGAAGTGTCACCTCCTTGGATCTGTTTGTCATGCATCTGCTGATGCACAATAAAGCGTAGTTAGCTTTGTTGATGACTTCGTCACACTGACGACTCATGTTCATCTTGGAGTCCACTAGGACTTCGAGATCCCTTTCCACTTCCGTGCTACTGAGCAGGTCATTTCCTAGGCAGTAGGTGTGCTGGACATTTTTTCTCCCTAGGTGCAGCATTTTGCATTTCTCCTTGTTGAATTGCATTCTGTTGTTTTGTGCCCATTTGTCCAACCTGTCCAGGTCTGGCTGTAGTTGTTCCCTGCCCCACAGTGTGTTCACTTCTCCCCGCAGTTTTGTATCATCCGCAAACTTGGACAGAGTACACTTCACTCCCTTTTCCAAGTCGCTGATGAAGACACTGAAGAGTATCAGTCCAAGGACTGAGCCCTG
>NW_005842362.1:682866-690285 GCF_000455745.1 Alligator sinensis
GGGCCCGAGGACCGAGCCCTGCGGGACCCCACTGCCCACGTCCTTCCAGGCCGAGAAGGACCCATCCACTACCACCCTCTGGGTGCGGCTCTCTAGCCAGTTGGCGACCCATTGGACTGTGTGGGTGTCTACGCCACAGTCCCCCAGTTTCCTAATGAGAACGGGGTGAGAGACAGTGTCGAAAGCCTTCCGGAAGTCCAGGAAGACTATATCCACTGCTACCCCTGCATCCAATGATTTAGTGACCTGATCGTAGAAGGCCACCAGGTTGGTCTGACATGACCTGCCACTGATGAACCCGTGCTGGTTCCCCCTGAGCATGCATTTCCCTGCTGGCCCCTCCTGGATGTGTGCCAGAATAATTTTCTCGAACAGCTTGCCCAGGATCGAGGTAAGACTGACTGGCCTATAGTTTCCCGGGTTCTCCTTCCTCCCCTTTCTGAAGATGGGAACCACGTTGGCCCTCTTCCAGTCCTCCGGCACCTCTCCAGAGCACCATGAGGGCTCATAAAGCTGCGCCAGGCGACTAGATTAGTCAGGCATGATCTACCTGCTACAAACCCGAGCTGGTTTCTCCTCAGCATAATTTTTCCTGCTGGGCTCTCACATATAATATTTGCCTTAATAATATTTTCAAAGACTTTGCCAAGGATGGAGGTGAGACTGACTGGCCTGTAGTTGCTTGGATCCTCCTTCCTCCCCTTCTTGAAAATAGGGACCACATTGGCCCTTTTCCAGCCCTCCGGGACCTGGCCCATGCGCCATGAGTGCTCAAATATTCTATGTTGTGGGAGACTGTATCAAAAGTCTTCCTAAAATCAAGGTACACCACATGCATTGGTCTCCCCGCATCCACAAAGACAGTCATCTCATCATAGAAGACAATCAGGTTGATCAGACATGACTTGGCCTTGGTGAACCCATGCTGACTACTCCGAATCACCTTCCTCTCCTCAAAGTGCTTAGAAATGGATTCTTTCTTTGAGGATCTGCTCCATGATTTTTCAAGGGACTGAGGTCAGGGTATAATTTCCTGGATCCTCCTTTCTCCCTTTCTTAAATATGGGCCCTATGTTTGCCCTTTTCCAATCATCTGGGACCTCTTGATTGCCGTGAGTTTCAAAAGATAATGGCCAGTGGCTCTGCAATCACATCAGCCAACTCAGCACCCTCAAATGCATCTTGTCCGGCCCCCTGGACTTATATATGTCAAGCTTTTCTAAATAGTCCCTAACCTGTTCTTTTGCCTCTGTTGGCTGCTCACCTTCTCCCCACACTGTGCTCCCAGTTGCAGTAGTCTGGGAGCTGACCTTGCTTATGAAGACTGAGGTGAAAAAGGCATTGTGTACTTCAGCTTTTTCTGCATCCTCTGTCCCTAAGTTACCTCCCCATATTCAGTAAGGGACCCAACACTTTCTCCAATCTTCCTCTTATTACTGACATACTTGTAGAACCCTTCTTGCTACTCTTCACAGCTGGAACTCCAAATGCACTTTGGCCTTCCTGACTTCATTCCTGCATGCCCAGGAAATACTCTTATACTCCCTCCCTGGTTGTTTGTCCAAGTTTCCACTTCTTATAAGCTTCCTTCTTGTGATTTAGTTTACTAAAGAGTTCCCTGCTAAGCCAAATTGGTCTTCTGCCATACTTCTACAAGTTGCTAGTCTTCCTGCACATTGGGATGGTTTGTTCCTACACTCTCAGTAAGGCTTCTTTAATGTACAGCCACCTCTCCTGGACTCTTGTCCCCCTCAGACTGGCTTCCGAGGGAATCCTGCTCATGAGTTCCCTGAGTGAGTTGAAGTCCACTTTTCTCAAGTCCAGTGTCCTTACTCTGCTGCTCTCCTCCCTTCCTTTCCTCAGGATCCTAAACTCATTCATCTCATGGTCTCTGCTGCCCATGTTGCCATCTACTAGCACATTCCCCACCAATTCTTCCCTGTTTGTGAGCAGCAGGTCAAGAAAAGCATGGCCTCTAGTTGGCTGCTCTAGCACTTGCACCAGGAAGTTGTCCCCAACACTGTCTAAAAACTTCCTAAATTGCCTGTGCACCCTTGTATTGTCCTCCCAGCAGATGTCAGGGTGATTGACGTCCCCCATGAGAACCAGGGTCTGTGACCAAGAAACTTCCGCTAGGTGTTTGAAGGAAGCCTCATCCACCACTTCCTCCTCGTCTGGTGGTCTATAGCAGACCTCCATTACAACACCACCTTTTGTTGCTTTCTCCTCTGGCCCTAACCCTGACACTTTTAACAGGCCTATCTCCAGTTTCATACTGGAGCTCTGAGTAATCAAATGGCTCTTTTACATGAAGCACAACTCTTCTTCCTCTTCTCCCCTGCCTGCCCTTCCTGAACAGTTTATACCCATCAGTGCTCCAGTCATGCAAGCTATCCCACCAAATCTCTGTTTTTCCAATCACATTATAGGTCTGTGGCTGTACAAGGACTTCCAGTTCATGTGCTCATGTACAGACATTCGAGGTAACTAGCTGATTGCTCTACTTTCTCAGGAAGAATGAAGTGGCCTCCCCTATTGCCCTCTTCTGCTTGTGCTTTCTCTAGGTCACCCGCTTCCCCACTTACCTGAGGGCTTTAAACTGCCTAACCTGTGTTTAGAAACTTCCACTAATGGAGATACCATAATCAATCTGCAACATGTTTTATCCACTGATAACACAGCATCTCTGCTAAATAACAAATAAATAAATTAGTAGCCAACAGGTAAAACAAAAACATAAAAGTATTTAAATAATCATATGAAGGGTTAGACAAGTTGTGTGACAGACTATTTTTCATTCCAAAAAAGAATCTCTTTTACCATTTACTCATGTTAGTGGTTCCCAGTCAGCTGATGGGGGGAAGGGGGAAATCAGATTTACAGTATCCAGCTGAGTGCTTAAGAATTTTACTATGGAATAACTCACAAATATAGTAGATCAAAACAAGAGGAAAAAGACTTGGGTTTGTTCCATATCAGTGAACTTTAGGGCAGTCTTGCAAATCTTTGTTCTCCTGAATAGTCCACCCAGAAGTAGGTACTTACGAGTCAATGAGGCAACTTATGAATAAGGGTTTCTAGAACTACTGATAAGTAAGAGATGCCACATTAAATGTGGACACCTATGGATAGTCATTTATATCCATATCTAGGCACCTGAATAAAAGTTACTGACCTTTGGAATTCTTTATCATACCACTCCCATTGACTTCATCAGAAATGGTTACAATAATAAGTGTGATTCGAGTGAATAACAACTTGTGAGATCAAATACTAAATGGTTTATCCAAATGCAAGAGATCAATGATAAGGTAGGAATGCAACCCATAAGCCTTGGCCCTGCTCTCTAAATCCTATTATTTCTTTACTACTTGCTAAGGCCTCCCAGATATATAAGAAAGAAGTACAATAGGCATTTTAGTGACATGCACCGCAAGTCATGTGCAGAGGAAAGTTTGAGAGCAGCAAAAGGGTGCAAGTACCTCTGTGCAGTATAACATTATAACATTCCAGACAGGGTCCTAAGTGTTCCTAGATGCTGATTTGAGCCATGCAATTGAGTGAAACAACAAACTCAATTTCACAGTGAAAGATTTTCCATAGCCTTGATAACCGTCACTATTGTGAGCAGAAGCTTATCTCTTTCCACAGTGCTGCTGTGATTAAGGGTGATACAGCTCCAGTGACCTGTGTGCCAGTGCTTTAGAAGAGAGGCTGTGTTGCAGACAGTTACAGCAGCAAGGCGGGGAAGAAAAGGATACTCAAAGCCTTATGGTCAACTGAAGATAAACTTTAAAATAGACCCAAATGGTCTTGTGAGGAAGTCCAGTCTAAGACATTGGATGAGGATACAGGCTATTCTCAGCACTGACAAGCCTCCTGTGTGATGATGGGCAAGTCATTTGATCTCCTTGATGGGAGGTAAGGCTCAGTGGTGGAGGTACTGTCTGAATTGAGTTCACTTTTCTATCTCTAAAATGTCCCACCTCATAGGCATGATGTGATACAAGGATACACTGAGTGATGTACACAAGATGTTCAGATTCTGCAGTGATGAGCTCAAAAGAAGAACCAAAAATGGAATAAAATTGGAAAGAGAGTATTAATTACAGGATCGAAAACAGCAATCAGAATACTCCAGCATTTGGCAGCTCCCTGAAAAATCCACCTCAATTTTGCCAGATCTGTGTAGTTTTGTTCCCTTTCAGTCCAATGTGTAATCTTTACAGATCAGGGTTTATTTCTGAACATGTCAACACGTTGCTGAAAAGGTCAGACACATAATGGCATGACTTCTGTGGCACAAGGAGACTCAGAAATATAGCTGCATTCCTAGAAGTCACAATTATGAGGTTTTCAGAACAATATGTGACACAGCAGGCGGGTAGAGAGACAGAAGTAGGTGAGAAACTATCTTGCCTCTTTTGTTATTCCTGGCTTTCCTGTGCTTTCCATGAAAATGTGAGGGTTGCTTCTAAGTATAGGTTTCACTGGCTTTTTTTTTTTGAAAGCTTGCCATAACTCTCAGACAGGATATCATAAGCTGGTTGCTAGCTGACCTATATTTATCAATGTATTTCATAAAGGAAAAACTCAAGTGGTCTTGGAAGGTGCTTCTGTTGTTGCTGTTATACAGCAGGCAGCTTCCTTCTGTTATTCAACAAAGATCCCCCTGCCAAGTCTGACCTTATTAAATTAGGAGACACAGGATCTGCTTACATGCAACAATGCTTTGGGTAACTGGCTTGCATTCTAAAAAGAGTCGGGAAAGTTGTTTTTTTCCCCTCTCCAGCTTTTTACTTAAACAAAATGTCCTGCCTTAATTCCACTTGGACCACACATGAACTGTTGTATGCAGTGTGGCTGTGACTACATTCTTTCTGTCACTAGAGTAGTTTTTTCTAGTGATCTTAGTGGTCATTGTCAATTTTCAGGCTAACTGCACCTTTGATTCCTCTGGGCCTCTTAACATACCTCCTTCAGCTCTCAGACTTCTAGCCATTAGCTGGCTCAACACAAACCTCACACTTTCTGACCAGACACTTGGTTGCAGTCCCTTAAGTATCCACTGTGATTACCCCTGCAGATCTGGTTTACGTTCAGGACCTGTTGTTTGCTCCCTAAAGTATTTAGAATAAAATTATTTCAGAGAGAAAAGTTCAAACAGCAAAACAGGCTATATACCTGTCTATCTTCCAGGGGAGCAACCATCCTCCCTATGGGAATCTGGTATATCTAAGCTTTCTATACACCCCTCAAGACAAGACAACAATGGTAAGGTTTGTATTTTCCACGCCCTTATTTCACAAATCATTTACCCCTCTCCCCTTATGTATGTCAGAGAGAATCTTCATGAAGAGGTGCATACTTTTTTTGATCTTCAAGGTCCCCACAAGGCAAAAGAAGTTTTTCACCTTGTTGGAGATTTACTATAGGATCCTATAAACTAATAGCTTTTCCCTTTGTGCTTACCATTACCCTAAAGAGTGTATTCAGAGATTTTTTTTATCCATATCCATACTTTTGATTCCCTATTTGCTATTTCTGTGACTTCCCATTAGCTAGAGCAATATATATATACATATTGAAGGTCTTACAGTCAAACGTACAATAACTTCATCTCACTGACCAGAGCACATAGACCTATGGTACTCACATACCTGTGTTCTGTATACCAGATGACTGGCACAGGGCCAGCCCTGCACAGTGGATTGTGCCCACAGACTGACCCCACGACTGGACCTGCATGCCGAATCAAACCATGGATGAACCCAATACACCAGTCTGACCAAGTGCTCAGGGCCATGTCATCTGGCCCACAGGGCTCCCTACCTGTCCAAATTGTGACAGTGGGGAAGCGGAGGCAGCACTAATTGCCACAGGTCCCAGAGCCATTAATATGCCACTACTCTCCTACCACCAATTTCATGGACCTGTGGGGAGCCCCACAGATCTGATGACATGGCTCTTTGGCCCTGATCCAGCCCCATGGGACAGAGGTTGAGCACTATAGGCAGTATTCAAAAGATTCTTGCATCTCTATATTCTTAGATTATTTCATATCATCTCCAGAAATAATAAATAATGGTGTCATGTAGACAAGAGCTGGTTGGAAAATATTTAGTTTTCACTGGCAGTCAAGGTTCTTTGGGTAAATCTGATATCTTTTATTAGACCAACTCAAATAGTTGGAAAAATTCTTCTTGGGTTGTTCTAATAAAAGATGTCAGATTTACTCAAAGAACCTTGTCTGCCTATGTACTTAGGCCAACACAGCTACAACCTACAGCCCTGTAATATGGAAGATATCAATTTTTGACGTTTGAAATAGAAACCGTACAACATGAAAAAGAAAGAAGCCAAACTCAACAGCGACATTTAGTTTTCACTGAAATTTTCCACAGAAGAGGAAGGGATGCATTAGGTCAGTGCCACTGCCACAGTGTGTCATGGGACCTGAAATCATTTAGATGTCAGGGTGCAAAGAGGAGAACAGAAGCATAAAGCACACAAATAGCAGTACTGATAGCCCACGGGAGCATTTTGGAATCAAGTTACTTCAGTTTTCAGCCACTCTGTTCTCAATGAAAAATCCATTTTTCCCCCGCAGTCAGCCAACACATTAGAGAATATTTGTTTTAGTTGAAAACCCAACTTTGCAATGGTAATAGTGATAATGAAAGTGAAAGATAGTTCCAATAGACTTCTTGTTACCTGTGCTGTAGAGCTGCTGTTGGTTTTTATCCCATCTCAGAGCAAATCTAGTTGAACCAGCAGTTAAAGTAACAGAAGTGTATCAACACTAGCTATCCTTCCTTTGCTACTACTGCACCAATTAAGCAAAATTTTAATGTAGTTTATATTTATCCAGACAGCATTGTAGAATTCCAGATATTGTCCCTGTCTAACTACCTAGGGAAATAAAATGTTATGGGTATGGCTACATATGATCTGAAGTTAGATGGTGCAGAGAATAATGTTTAGTATGTCCACATGAAAGTTTTTTGTTTTTTTTTACTTTTATCCAGAGATGTCAATGCTCCATCTCTGGATGAGATATGATATTGAGTAAATCTGGTGACAGACAGAGGGGACAAGGCTGAACTCCTCAACGAGTTCTTTGCCCCAGTGTTCCTAAGTGAGGGGCAAGACAAGTCTCTCACTGGGGTTGTAGAGAGGCAGCAGCAAGGCGCCAGACTACCATGTGTAGACCCTGAGATTGTGCAGAGTCATTTGGAAGAACTGGATGCCTTTAAGTCGGCAGGCCCGGATGAGCTCCATCCGAGGGTGCTGAAGGCACTGGCCGACATCATTGCAGAGCCACTGGCAGGAATATTTGAAAGCTCGTGGCGCACGGGCCAAGTCCCGGAGGACTGGAAAAGGGCCAACGTGGTCCCCATTTTCAAAAAGGGGAGGAAG
>NW_005842362.1:690449-691236 GCF_000455745.1 Alligator sinensis
GGTGGGTGGCGAATTGGCTGGAGGGTCGCACCCAGAGAGTTGTGGTAGATGGGTCGGTTTTGACCTGGAAGGGTGTGGGCAGTGGGGTCTCGCAGGGCTTGGTCCTTGGCCCGATACTCTTTAATGTCTTCATCAGTGACTTGGACGAGGGAGTGAAATGTACTCTGTCCAAGTTTGCAGATGACACAAAGCTATGGGGAGATGTGGACACGCCGGAGGGCAGGGAACAGCTGCAAGCAGATCTGGACAGGTTGGACAAGTGGGCAGAAAACAACAGAATGCAGTTCAACAAGGAGAAATGCAAAGTGCTGCACCTAGGGAGGAAAAATGTCCAGCACACCTACAGCCTAGGGAATGACCTGCTGGGTGGCACGGAAGTGGAAAGGGATCTTGGAGTCCTAGTGGACTCTAAGATGAACATGAGTCGGCAGTGTGACGAAGCCATCAAAAAAGCCAATGGCACTTTATCGTGCATCAGCAGATGCATGACGAATAGGTCCAAGGAGGTGATACTTCCCCTCTATCGGGCGCTGGTCAGACCGCAGTTGGAGTACTGCGTGCAATTCTGGGCGCCGCACTTCAAGAGGGATGCGGATAACCTGGAGAGGGTTCAGAGAAGGGCCACTCGTATGGTTAAGGGCCTACAGACCAAGCCCTACAAGGAGAGACTAGAGAAGCTGGATCTATTCAGCCTCCGCAAGAGAAGGTTGAGAGGCGACCTTGTGGCTGCCTATAAGTTCATCACGGGGGCACAGAAGGGAATTGGTGAGCATTTATTCACCAAGGC
>NW_005842362.1:691420-694015 GCF_000455745.1 Alligator sinensis
ACTCTTTCCTGCTTATGCAGGGGGTCGGACTCGATGATCTATTGAGGTCCCTTCTGACCCTAACATCTATGAATCTATTATTAGTCATGTTTTAAAAATGAGCAAATGACTTCCTTGTACTCATACCATGTGACACTATCCCCTCTCTACTCACCTACAACTTACAACCATAGTGATCACAAATTTGGGGCTTTGCAACAAGTGCCATGGAGTATCTTTCATTCCATATTTTTTTCCAAAACAAGCTAATTTTGGTGAGCTGAAGCAATAGTTTAGCAACATAAGCTGTTTACAGAGGTAGAGGGGGGGAAAAAAAACACAACCCAGCATTTCTCTGCTCAACACACCCCCACACTGAGTACAGCACATGCCCAAAAGAGCCATGATGTCAGTTTGACCCGGTTCATCCAACATCTATATAGATCGTGCGCTTCAGCAGGGCTTTGTGGTACTTTAATAGCTGATTGAATTGGCTATTAGATAAAAGTGCCAAAAAGCTCTGCTGGAGTCCACGATCTATACAGATGTTGGGTGACCTGGATCAAACTGACACAGTTCCCCTTCTGGTAAAATGCTGGGTTTTTTGTTTGTTTGTTTGTTTGTTTTTTTGGGGGGGGGGTCACATCTGTCAGTGGCCATAAGCATCAGGATTAAATTCCCATCAGGGTCAGATTAATTCTTCTGGCTTCTGTGATAGGGCCATTAAAAAAAACAACAAGCTGAACATTTCCCATGTGGACATTTAGAATCTTTTGGTGGAAAATGATTCTTGAAATTTCAAATATTTGATCAACTCCAATCCGGTCCCTAAATTGTTTGGTCAGGGAAAAGTTTGCAAAGTGTTTCATTTGTCATATTTTTGTCATAATTTCAAGAAGTGTTTGCTGGCTAGGACGCGAGTGTTTTGCATCTACTCACACTTAGTTTGCTTTCCCTGCGCGTAAAGTATCCCATGACTCTTCACATAAGGAATTGCATGAGAACCCTTGGCAGTCCCTCCCACATCCCTCCAGTCTCTCATTTATCGTGGTAGGCACTCACAATCCAAATTACTATATCTGATCAATGCTGTATGTACACTACATATATATGGTAATGTGTAAAGCACAGAGGGATGCAAAGAGCTTTGTAAATGCAAGACACTTATTCTCAGTGAAGTTAACACAGGTTTTTCTTCTAAATGTGTATGTGCAGCCCCCAGTGCTATAAGACACTCCAGGTCTAGGGTTCCAAGCCCCTGCAGCAATACAAACAACATCAGAAGCCATCCCGCCATCCCTGAACCAGTCTTTCAAACCATGCATTGCCCAATAGTGCCTTTCCATAGCAACATTTAAAAAAAAAAGATGACAATGGATTTTAAAGCTGACAAATCTCATTCTTAAATCAAATGGAAATGGCAAGTCACTGGTAATGCGAAGACTTACATATGTACCTAACTTGACCTTCTCTGAAAACTTCCATTGGCTTTAATGGAAGTACTGATAGTACAACAAAATTAAACAGGCACATAAATCTTTGGACTGAGGCCAAAGTTACCCTTGCATACTATTAAATGGTCGTCCTGTTCCACTCCTGAAGTGGCTGCATTTCAGAGGAGGATAAAGTGATGAGGGTAAACATTGTGTACATTGCACTCTCAGCAAATAGCAAACCGTTATCTAAGCCAGACTGCCCTTTGAAACCAGCACAATGTGAATCAGGAATTCTTCAAAACAAATCTCATCTCTACTACTGGGTGACCACAACCAAGTCACTTTGCCTTTGTGTCTCAGTTTCCACATGTGAGACAGGGGGATAATGATACTTTCCTACCTTCTACACATGCATGCAATTACTCACCACTTGTACATAGGGGCATCTAGTTATCCCAACTCAAGAAGCTATGGTGTTAGGCTTTGCAAGGACAGGCTCAACAGAGATGAGACCTGCCTAAAAGTATTCACAATCTAAATGACACAGAAGGCAACAGAGGAATGAGACAGAAACAGTGAGTGTCAGTCGACTGGAATAAGGAGGCAACATTAAAATGAAAACAGTTTCAAGGTTATTTTACCAAAATTAAATGATGAACTGGTTTTACATGGTACCTGTGAAGGTCATTAAATTCCACCCATATTGGTGATGTAATTGTTTCCATAGTTACAGGTGTACTTCAAACCAAGACCAACCCACCCCCCAAAAAATACTAACTAACAAAATCAGACAGAAACAAATTATGGAATGATGCCATAAAGATTTATCACTGCTTGTTTGGGATGACCTGCATAATTCACTAGCACCTCTGCCATTCATATGCATTGCAGTTCTGGCAGTAAAATTTTATAGCCTCCTCACAGCATCACAAATTCTCTATTGAGCTGTCTCCTGTAAAAACACCAAATGGATGAAGTAAAAGTACTAAGTCACATGGCTATTGGTACTGCTTTCATAATAGGTTGACGTTAAGTTAAACACATTTTTGGTGTGTGCCACCTCTAACTAGTAATGCCACTAGAAATATGTCTACATATGTCTATCTCTTTAAAAAAAGCAAACAAACAAATATTACCAGCAAGGTTTCTCTTTGCAGGCAGGGGGATGTTAAAATATTAG
>NW_005842362.1:694025-697645 GCF_000455745.1 Alligator sinensis
ATATCAGAGAAACAGGCAAGTGCTAGAATATATTAGCTTCTGCCTGTAAGAAGTTGAAGACTTTAACAAGGACGTGGAAAAGCTTCAGAGAGTCCAGAGAAGAGTCACCCGTTTGATCAGAGACTTGCATGGCAAGCCATACCAGGAAAGGCTGAGGGATCTGGGACTCTTCAGCCTGAAAAAGAGAAGGCCGAGATGGTACTTGGGAGCAGTTTACTGCTACATTAGGGGAGTACATCAAGGGCTCGGTGAACAGCTGTTCACCATGGCACCCTTGGGGAAAACCAGGAGTAATGGCCACAAAGTCCTGGAAGATCAATTCAGGTTCAACAGGAAAAACTTCACAGTCAGGGTGTCCAGACTGTGAAATAAGCTCCCCCCAGAGGTGGTGCAATCGCCTACCCTGGAAATCTTCAAAAGGAGACTGGAGAGTCACCTAGCTGGGATCACCTGACCCCAGCTGTCCTTCCTGCCTGGTGCAGAGGGCTGGACCTGATGATCTTCTGAGGTCCCTTCCAGCCCCTAACAACCTATGAATCTAAGAGTAGTCACATTTCAGTGACAATTCAGCCAGCTATTTACCATCACAGATTCAAGTTGGAGCAAACCATTTAGGCTAGGGACAGTCATTCAAAAAGCCTGAGCCTGAATTGATTCAGTCTTTGCTGGTTAGTCTAACCTAACTAGGCTAAATCACTTTGTAATTGCACAGACATGTTAGACAAGCGGGACCCCTGGCGAATCTTTTAAAAAAATTGTAGCACTCAGGGGAGTTCCCTGAGGATTGGAAGAGGGCCAACATTGTGCCCATCTTAAAGAAGGGGAAGGGAGGGCCCAGGCAATTATAGGCCAATCAGCCTAACTTCTATCCCAGAGAAAATCCTAGAAAAACTTATCAAGGAGTCTATGTACAACTCAGTCATAGAGGATAGGATTCTGAACAATAGCCAGCATGGCTTTGTCGCGGGCAGGTCCTGTTTTACCAATCTCATCTCCTTCTACAACCAGGTATCTTGCCACCTGGACATGGGAAAAGAGGTTGACATTATATACCTAGACGTCTAAAAGGCCTTTGGTCTAGTATCCCATGGTTTCCTTTGGTCTAGTATCCCATGGTTTCCTCATGGGAAAACTGAAAGATTGTGGGCTTAACTGCTTGACAGTTCAGTGGGTGGGAAACTGGCTGCAAGGTAGGACCCAGAAAGTTCTTATGACTGGACCTGTGTTGTCCTGGCAAGAAGTGGCCAGTGGTGTCCCTCAAGGGTCCAGGCTTGGTCCACTGCTTTTCAAAATCTTTATCAATTATTTGGATGTCGGGGTGAAGAGCTCACTGGCCAAGTTCACAGATGACACCAAGTTGTGGGGGAGCATGGTCACGCCTGCAGATAGGCTGCAGATACAGGTGGACCTGGGCAGACTGGAGAGGTGGGCAAATCAGAACTAGATGAGGTTCAACACTGAGAATATAAAGTGCTCCATCTAGGGGCAAATAATCCCCAACATACCTACAGTCTCTCTCCATTACTTCAAACTCTTCTTAAACAGCTTACCAGCTGACCTGTTGATCAGTTCCAAACAGCCTTAAGCAGTCACTGTTCTGTCTGCCTGTCCCAGTGAAATTGGAGAGACTCACACACAGAGACACCTCTCAGCATTAGCTAGCATACCACATGCATAGAGTCCATGGGGCATGGGACCAGGCTGTGTGAGATAGGAGGGAGGGGGGATCCCTGCTTGTCCAGCAAGCAGCAAGGAGGAGCAAGGGGGAAGCCAGGCAGACCCTACTGTGCCTGCAAGTCTCTGCCAGACCTGCAGCCAGGAAGCAGAGGGGAGGGGCCAGCCCTGCTGTGGAGCAGAAAGCCTCACCGAGCCCAGGGAGCATGCCAGGATGCTGGGGGTGTCTGGTTTATCTTAAATTAGCAAGAGGTCTGGGACAGACATTGCATAAACTGGTTTGAGCCAAATCTGTTAAGTCCGATACTGCATTCAATCAGGTCTATCTCAAACCAGTTTCAGACATTTTCAAACTGGTTTGTGCGCACTGAACATCTGTTCTGTTACAGGTTTAAACCAGTCTCTGATCACTTAAACCAGTTTATGTGTAATATCTGTCCCTAGAAATTGAGGGAATTCAATGTAGGGCAAATCTGGCTGGTCACAAGATATGCCATAAAAATTATCTCTATTCTTTTGATTCATTCAAACACTAACTGAATAGGTAAGTCATCTGTAGATGTGACAAGAAAAATATGGCAAAATTGAGTGAGCTTATCTTTGTCAGACTGACTTGAAAACTTGCTCCAGCTGGAAAAATCCCACCTCTCCTTCAAGTCTTGGGGCAACAGTGGTTGCTCTTATGAGTCTTCATTGAGGAACCCTCTTCTTGTGTGTTCTACAGTTCCATCACAAAAGATCACAATGGAGCTCCCTCTTCTGAGGTTTTTTTCCCCACTTCTATAAAGCAGCCTATGTTGCTAACCTATTGCTTCAGCTCACCAAAATTAATTTAGAATTTAGCTTCTTTTCCACAGAGGGAGAGAGCATCCTAGAAGAGAACCAACTTCTTGAGCTTAAGTCCCAAGCTGCTGCTAGCACTGCCCCAGCCCCCAGTGGCAAATGAGTCTTCTCTTACAAGGGGTGAGCTCAGGTTAACTCAAAGTACAATGATGCCATACAACACACTTCAGTCTCAGGTTGGATGTGCCTAGTTGGATCCAAGGTTTTGGTTCAGGCCTATCTTTAATGCTGGCTCTATGAGATGTTAGTGTTGCCCTGTGGGGTCAGGCCAACTCTCAGGATCTCAATATTGCACTGTTAGACAGGAGGGTGTGACACAATTGCACATATACAAACACACAAATCAATTAGGTGCATACACACACACACACACACACACTACCAGCTCAGGCACATACACATCCAAACCAGCCTAGGCACATGCATACCTATCACCAGTTCAAGCAAATATACACCCCAAAAGTTAGATCACAGATCACTAATTCATATATCATGCACACAATGACATATACATATATACACACACACACTCACCAGTTCACATACATACAACTCACCTACACATACACACAGGTAAGTTCCTAACTTGGATGGTACAGTATGTGTGTGTGTGCTTGGGGTACCTTTGATACTTGGGGGAAGGTTAAGATGAGAGAGAGAGTTAAAGTGTAGGGAGTGAAAGTCACAGGAACCAGGATTAGAACTGGTGGACTAGAGAGAAGCTGGCTGAGGAACTGAGGCTTGGGTTTACTTAAGGTAGACTGGGGCTGGAAACTGAGGCAGACAGCTGAGATATTTGGGTGGAGAGGGGGTGCAGCTAAGTGGTGGCAAGGAGGAGACAGCCAGGAAAGAAACTGAGGCAGAAACCTGGTTGCTCAGGGGAAAAGGAAAAGACAGTGGGGATAAGACAGTAGCAAAGAAACAGGGAGCTTGGAGGCAGAGAGGAGCTCAGGACACATGTTGGAGGTGGCAGAGAGCCAGAAGCAGGAGAGGGAGAAATGAGACACAAGTTAGAGTGGTGAGGAGCAGAGATTGGAGCAGGGCCAAACCATAGTAAAGCAAAACCCAACTTAGGGGTCCAAATAACAGTTTTATTACACAGA
>NW_005842362.1:697870-702835 GCF_000455745.1 Alligator sinensis
TGAGCATGTGTGCTCCATGCAGGGATGTGCAGTTTCGGGTGTCTGTAATGGTGGGGTACAATGGTAGAGTTGTTGGCTCTACAGGGTCTTTTGTCTTTCAAATGCTGGGTTCTTGTCTCTGTTCCTGGGTGAGGTCCATGGTTCCTGGATGAATCAATGCGAGGTGATGGCCTGGTCGCTACAGGCCATTCAGTAGAGGCCTGCTACCATTGTATTTCAGTCATTCCCAATCACTCTCATTCATCCAGGAACCAATTTACATGGGAGGGGTACATGAATCATACAGTTGCAACACAGGGGATGCCGGGGCAGAGGAGGCTTAACATACAGAATGGAAACTTGACATGACTTATGCTAACTTACATATCTAAGCCTAAAACAGTAATCACACAATATAAAAACAGTACAAACATAATAATTATCAGTTATAAAACAGTGGGTATCGATATCAAAATAGCAGGGAACTTATTTGCAAAGCGGGGAGAGAAAAATAAAACTTACTACCTAAAATAAAATGTTAAAGCTTATCCTACATCTTAGTTCACTTATATTTATCTATAGGGAATAGAGAGGGAGAGAAAAAGTCAGAAATGGTTGGGGAAGGGGAGGGAATGCATTTTAAAATAAATTTTAAAAAAAACTGGGGATTTTGCTTCATTAAAATCTGTGCAGTAGGAGCTAAGGCTCTCAAATGCTTCACATTTAATATGATTAAACCAGGGAACTAATGAATGGATCTGTGGCAGAACCAAAAATTTGGAGCAAAACATTCAGTTCAGTTCAAACTGAAATAGAAATGTGACCCAAAGTTAAACAGTTTATTAAATCTGCCTGCCATTTAACCCATTTCTTTAGCCTTGCCTCTTTTAATGTAAGCCAGTTTCTGAGAGAGTAAAAGCTGCCGCTGCAAAAAGTCAAGAAAATTTTGTATCAAAATGAAATGATTCTACATATCTTAAGGGGGAAAAAAACATTTAAAATATTTAAATGAAATGTTTACTAGATGTTTTCCAAGTTTCCTTTCCCACTTGTTTCAGCCAAAACTACTAGCTGAATTCAACCCCAATTCACAAATAGTTTTGGTCTCCCTAAAACTCCATTCTTCAGTGAATTTACTTGTCATTGGAAACATTTCACACAGCTCTAAATATGGGACTGTGAGGGGAGAGGTGGCATAGCGTTAACACTGTGAAAAAAATAGTATCTTTTCTGGAGGTGATTATATGCCCGAGCACTTGGGAAGTGAGAGTAACGTGTCCCAGATTTCTTAGAGCAACCATAACAGGTCCCAATGCAGGACTGTAATTTTTTTTTAAATGACTTGATATAAAAGAGCTAAACACTTCATAAGAGCCTCATTTAAAAATAAATAAATAAATTCACTAAGAACCAGGACAATGTGGCAGACTGAAAATGATGTGTAGAGAGAGAGATCCTCAAATGGCATAAAATGACTTCAGTGGAGCTCCCCTTTTGACCCAAAAGGAGCCCCTGGGCTTCATGTTGTCTGGCCCTCACATGGGTGTACAGGTGAAAGAGGTTGCCTGCCACCCTCTCTGATGCAGACAGGCACCAACACAAGGGCCAGGTAGAATCTAGACCTGGTGAATTTGCTTGGAAGGAAGAACTGTCACAATATACCGGATTATAAATAGCTTATGTGTTGTGTTGTGTCGTGTCATCCAGTCACACTGTGTGATAACTCTAATTCTGCAGATTTCTACTGCATATACAGAATTATTGCATCTTCAACAGAATAAAAAACATTTCAGGTACTTGGCATTGGTGTCATCTTTAATCTCAGCAGAAGAGTCAAGGAAAGAATCAGACCCAAACTCTGATCTTTCAGACTCCAGAGATTCACACCTCTCTCCTGTACTATGCTCACATGAAAATATAGAGGTAAAGATAAAGAAGTGGGCTGGCCATATAGCCATATTAAGGAGGCAGATGTCTTAAAACCTACAGTAGTGAACACAGCAAAAATTGTTGCATAGTATTGAAATGAGATATCATTGAAAGGTCTATTCAACAGGAGTGAAATAAACAGAGCCCTGAAGACTATGTTGTGCCACTGGGCCCAGTTCATATCATGGGTTATTACATAGGAAAAATTCTGCCTCAGAATGGAGGACACACAACTCTTCCCAAAACCCCCAGGTTTGGAGTGTCTGAGCTTTTGTTGAAGCTTACCGATTACTTTAAGCAACTAGCCAGCTCAGCCAGCCAGTGATTAAATGAGTACATATCTCAATCTCTTTCCTCCAGATCACTGTCCTCTGAGAGCTAATCTAATACCATGCAGGACCCAAAACTGGGGAAGGTATTCTATGGCAATCCTTGCTAAAGTCAGGTAGAATCTGGCCCTAATGAAATTACAGGAACGGAAAAGCCATCACAGAAAGTTGAGCTATATAAAGTAGAGAGAGATGGCATATGGTGATACCTAGGCACTATAGCAAGATAACAGTCTTCTATCTAATCTCTGTGGATGGGTCACAGCATTTAGTAACACTGGCAAAAATTGCAATATCTACACATAAAGCCCCTCCAATGCTGAGCTAGAACAAGCTGCCTTGGCTATCTACCATCCCCACAGGCTTCAGTTCAAACCCTTTGTAACCATAAAATCATAAAAATTAAGGGATGGAAGGGATCTCACAAGATCATCAAGTCCAATCGCCCTGCTCTGGGCAGGAACACTGCTGAGATCAAATGATCCCATCAAGGTGTCTGTCCAGTTTCCTCTTGAAGACTTCCAAGGTTGGGGACTGCACCACTGGGAAGTCTATTCCAGGTTCTGGTCACCCTTACCATAAAGAAGTTCTTCCTTACATCCAACCTGAAACCATCCCCTAACAGTTTATGGCCATTGCTCCTTGTCCTCCCTGGGGCACCCTAGTGAACAGTTTTTCTCCCAGCTCTCAATGTTCACCGCTTACATACTTATAGACGGCCACCAAGTCTCCCCTCAGTCTTCTTTTCCCCAGGGTGAACAGTCACAGATCCCTTAGTCCTTCCTCCAGGCCCTTAATCATTTTTGCAGCCCTTCTCTGGACCCTTTCAAGATTCTCCACAGCTTTTTTGAAGTGCAGTGCCCAGAACTGGACACAGTACTCCAGCTGTGGTCTCACCAATGCTGAGTAGAGAGGAAGTATCACTTCCTTAGCCCTGCTTGCAACACATCAACTAATGCATCCCAATATGCTATTAACTCTGTTGACTACACTGTCGCACTGGCGGCTCATGCGTATTCTGTGATCAACCATAACCCCAAGGTCCCTTTCAGCTATTGTGCTGGCCAGGACATCTCCTCCTAACCTATATTCATGTTGCTGGTTACTTCTCCCTAGATGGAGCACTCTGCATTTATCCTTATTGAACTGTATCTGGTTCCACTCCGCCCACCTTTCCAGCTTGTCCAGGTCCGCTTGGATCGCATCCTATCCTCTAACGTGACCGCTTTTCCCCATAACTTACTATCATCTGCAAATGTGGACAGTGTGGTTTCCACATCCTCATCTACATTGTTGATGGAGATGTTGAACGGCACAGGGCCAAGAACAGAACCCTGCGGGACACCACTGGCCATCTCCTGCCAAGACGATACAGACCCATCTACTAACACTCTCTGGGTTCGACCCCTTAGCCAGTTCCCAACCCAGCTAACCATGGACTCTGCCAGCCCACAATCCCCCAGTTGTTTTTTTATAAGAGTGTCATGGGAGACCATATTGAAGGCCTTTTAAAAATCCAAGTATATGACCCGCATCTCCCACATCCAAGTGGTTTCTTACTTGATCATAGAAAGAGACAAAGTTGGTCACACACGACCTTCCCACAACAAAAGCATGTTGGCCATCCCTCAGCATCATGCCTTCTGCCAACCTCTCACAAATGGACTTCTTGGTAATCTTTTCCAAAATTTTACCTGTTATCAAGGTCAAAATGACCAGGCTATAGTTTAGAACAAATGGATTTGTTTGTAATAGAGTAAATGGATAGTGCAATGTTCGGCTGATGGACTTCTGCATGTGTGATGCAGTGATTCACTCAGCAGACAGTGGCCTGCTGCATTCCCTGTGCAGTGATGGCTAAATTATATAGCCTTGCTGGCTGGGGACAGGTTTTCAGCTGTGTGTGCAGCAGACTTTTGAAGCATGGGCCTACAACATGCAACCTCATTCTTTTCAGTGCAGAGAATTAAAAAATAAGTTATATCAAACCTGTTTTATTTGGGCTAAAATGTGTGAAAATGCATATATCAATGTACCTGCACTTTTGTGTATTCATGTATTTGTGCATGTGCTACTGCGTCAGAGTATAAAAAACTGCTTCATATATAGCAAAAGCTCTAGTAGCAAAAATAAAATATAGTGGTCATCATTAAAAATTGATCATCAGCCAGAAATTACCACATTGTGGTATATGAAAACACCACAGTCACTTCCTGCACTGAGTATAAATTGAAAGTGTGGCATCTCAGATAACAGAGACCTGTAACTGTTAGCAAATGCTGACATTTCTATGGTATCCCAAACTGAGACTAAGCCTTCTTGAGGTCCAGCCGTTGTTATTTCCAACCCACACTGGTGTATGAAATAGTTTATGCCATATACAATAAATTACTTAACAGTGTGATACTGAACAGAACCACCCAACATACATGTGGATGCATGGATGACCTCTACCTGACTCAAGAAGCCTATGGGCCAACGAGAGGCAAAGCGCTGCTCGACCTGGTACTGGCTACTGGGGATGACCTAGTCAGCGACCTAGTGATTGATGGGAAGCTGGGTGACAGCAACCACGAGCTGATCACCTTCACCATCCGCCGAAAAGCTGGCAAGTCAGTCAGCAACACGCAAGTCCTTGACTTCAGGAAAGCTGACTTTGACAAGCTCAGGAGGCTTGTCAGTGAGGCCCTAAGGGACCGTGACCACAGGGAGAGGGGAGTTCAAGAAG
>NW_005842362.1:704279-796193 GCF_000455745.1 Alligator sinensis
AGAGGTCAGGGAAGCAGACCCTACGATGACAGGCTGAGAGCCCTGGGGCTCTTTAGCCTGAAAAAGCGCAGGCTCAGGGGTGATCTCATGGCCACCTACAAGTTTATCAGGGGTGACCACCAGTATCTGGGGGAACATTTGTTCACCAGAGCGCCCCAAGGGATGACGAGGTCGAATGGTCACAAACTACTTCAAGATCATTTCAGGGTGGACATAAGGAAGAATTTCTTTACTGTCCGAGCCCCCAAGGTCTGGAACAGCCTGCCACCGGAGGTGGTTCAAGCACCTTCATTGAACACCTTCAAGATGAAACTGGATGCTTATCTTGCTGGGATCCTCTGACCCCAGCTGACTTCCTGCCCTTTGGGCAGGGGGCTGGACTTGATGATCTTCCGAGGTCCCGTCCAGCCCTAATGTCTATGAAATCTATGAAATGTCTATGTGCACCACTGCCCTCCACTGAATTAATTCTATAATCAAATATCATAGGTTGTTAAAACCAATAGAGATTTTCTTGTCTTCTGTAGGCCACTGGACTTTTGAAACAGGATATCTGTATCCCTTCCCATCTGCTCCACCAGCATTCAGGCAGCCACTATGCAAGATGTACAGAGCTGGTTGGAAAGAATGAGTTGGAAAGTTTTCTGCTGAAAAGTGAAAATCTTTTTCCAATTAAATGTTTGCAAGTATTTTACTTCCCCATTAGCTACAGAGCTTGTAAAAAAAAGTTTCATCCAAAAACATTTTGAAGGACAAACAGATGTTTGTCTCCTAATCAAAGGGGGTTTTTTTGTGGGGATTTGGGGGAGGGAAGATTCACTTTTTAACCAGACCGACTGACAACTATGAAGCCACTCTGTTACGTGGATTTGTTTCAACACATAGGAGGGCGTGTGTGTGTTACGGCATAATAATTGCTTCACTTTTATCAGCTTTATTAGAAATGGTAGTTTCTTCTCAGAAATAAAGGAAAACAGTGAAGGTTTGAACATGTTCTTTACTTCTTTCATAATGTTGACCCTAAGATCTAGAAGTCCACTTTGATTACTTTCAGCTTTGTTGATATTTCTGACCATGATGCACTGCACAAACATCCCCATTGTCTTCATTCTTGTTTTATTATTACTGTTCATTTGGGTTTAAATGTGTATATTCTCTAGACATGTTAGAGTTCTCATTGATTGGTTTAGAATGATCAATTAATCCTCAAGAGGACATTATGGAAAGGCATCAAAGACAAGTAGGTGCATAATACCCATTTGAAGAAAAAACAAAACAAAACAAAAAACCAGCTTCCCATTATCCATGTACCCAATTTTGGGGAGCCGATTGGGGAGGAAACTATATGTACTACATATGAAAAGAAATGCAGTATACCTGGTTCTACTTGTGTGTTGCTATTTCTTTTTCCAAAGTGAATGCTATGACTATCCTTTCTAAGGTATAAAAGGATCACATGCGGCAACATCCCTCTCAAACACCCTAGAGGGTGTGCCTTAAAATAAATCATTTTAAGAGACATTAATACAGACTGTGGGTCAGGCCTCTATCTAGATGCATTAGAAATGAACACAATGACAATGTCAAAATTGAGTATATGTTCTTGTAGGGAGGGGTAAACAGTTTCATATACACTCAGAGGATACAAGTGCCAAAAGAATAGACTACAATCTATTACGTGATGTATGGTTTTACTTACCTGTTATTCCTACAAGAATCCCACATCTTCATAGATCAAGTAAGAGAAGAGTATATAAAACATAATAGATTGAGAACTAAAAACCTTCACCCTCTGTAGGCAAACCAGTATGGAATAAAGAAATAAGAGTTTACCCAAACCTCCCAACAACAATTACAAGGATTTTTTCAAATTTGAAAATATTTTGGATACATTTTTTCCTATTGCTTTGAATGTCCATTCATGCTTCCTTATGAGAAGCTTTATAGAATTTAAGGGCATATTTACAGAATTTCAATCAACTTGGACAATGTCATAAATAATTATAACTCTATGTCGTAAGTAAATTGATTTTTAAAAATCCTGTTGAAAGGACACCAGCCTACTAATTTCTAAAATTATAGCTGTTACTATAAATCTTACAGTATGAGGATTGAGGTCCCATTATACCAGTTCACAAAGTGACCCAAGGTGGCAAAACAAACCCTCACAAAAAGAGCTAACAAACCATTCAGCCAATTTTGTCTCATACCAAAACTAGAACTCTTTGCCTAGCCCTGTAATTTCTCCCAAACACCACCTCTGGTGTATCCCAGACTTTTGATACCAGGGGGCCACTATTTTCTCTGAATTAAAATCGGCAGCACTCTTCACTGCCTGTCTACAGGCCAGTCTATGGGCCCAATCCCTCCATACAGGGCTAGGGTGGCTGGGGCCCCATTCAGCCATGCAGGATTGGCTCCACTGGAGCCCCATCCAGCCCTTTTTTTACTGCACACTTTCACCACTCTCACAACATACTAGTGCGCCACAGTTGGCCCTTTGGGAATCATTGCCCTAACAGTTTCTACTTCCACGTTCTAGACCCTTCTCAGTTACTGCTTCACTTTGAATCAAACTGAGTCACCTACACTCACATTACAATACATTACTCTGCAAATAGTCCCCCTGAATTGAGTGTCACTGATGGTTAAGTAGATGCTACTCAGCATGAGTGATGGCAGTGGCCTCTGGCACTGTATGATCTTTGAAAAATTATGCAACTTGATGCACATAAAGTATTTTTATAATTATCACTAAATCCCCCATTAGCGAGGAAATAAAATAAAACAATTTGTCTAATTTACGCTGTACATTTGGCACTGCTACTTTATTAATCGACTAGCATGCATTTCGCGTGTGGAAGAAAACACTTTCATCTGTATATGTTCAAAATGTTTTTCAGATTGCATTTTCACCCCAAAGTAATACATGCTAAGGTTAAAATTCCAGTAATTTATAAAACAACTGGAAATTATCAATGTACATTCGCATCCAGCCTCTAATGCTATTGAAGAAATCTATTTCTAAGTGTCCTGCTGTGACCCATTGAAATTTAATAAAAGAGGTGGCTTTTGGATGGATGCCTAATGCAAACTTATTTCTTTATTGAATAAGTAAATTAATAGGTAGTTGTTTCCAGCTCTCTGATCCTTTTGATACTTCCAATTGTAATCCTCAAAGAATAAAGTGAGTGGAACATGTTCCAAGAAATACAGACTGCTCTGATCTTTCAGGATACAATAAATAGAAACTTATTTGCCTCACCAACTATGGTCATGAATTTATTTGGCTAGCATTCATATTTGCTGTAATACTCCATTGATCTACAGAATAAAGTGGAAGTTTGCCTTAAATTTGTCAGCATTTTTGTTGTGTTTTCCCAGATTTTTCCTTAAAGAAAAAAGCAGAAGTCAAGCTGCAAAATGAAAGTAAATACAATACAGTTAACTTACTTTAAGATAGGTGTGTTTGCATTTAATGTAGTTTATAGAATAGCTCTCTTTGGGATGATCTATCACAGAGACTAAGAAACTAACTCAAAAAAGATTAAGGGAGCTTGACAAAGTGTGGATAAGCATTTACGATGAAATCCTGCTTTCATTTATATCAGTCACCAAATTCCTATTTGTTATTTCAACTGTAGCTAAGGAAGCAACATGGACCCATACATTGAGCTATAACCAGTTGATACATAGCCTTGGACTCAGTTTCGAGCTCCGCCATTGACTTACTTGCCAAACGATTGCACAGTATGTGTGCGCCAAAACATTCCCACTTGCTGCAGTAGAGGAGGATTCCTCCATTGACTATGGATTGGCACAGACTGGGAGGACTGAAACAAAATAGAAAGTACAACATTCAGATCCTTTATAAGGCTTAAATAGATGTTACTGATAAACAGTCATAAAAATGCTAAACATTATTATTCATATAAACCCCTCAAGCCCTTTGACTCTTCTATCTCAAACTCAGTCATTTAACATTTCAGCCAGTTGAGTTGGTTCTTCTTTGTTCTCATAAGGCCTAGGAGTGGAAGGATGAAACACTAATAGAAGAATTATGTTTTTGTTATATGCTCAGCTTAGCTAAAAGTTACTCGAAGAAACTTGCAAAATGCCCTGTTCTTACAATTTCCAGCTGAAGGAGGTTCAGTAGGTTCTTCCATCCCCACTAAAATAATTCTACCAGTGAAGAGGGCATTTGCTACCAGGAATAGTTCTCATAAGACGAGGAAGGATAGATAGTAACACTGATTTTGTTCCATTATTCATAAGGTAAAAAAAATTATATCGGGCCAGAACTACAGCTGGTATAAATTCATCAAATATATAGGGTAGTGTACTAGAATAGAATTATTAAAGTGTTTAGGGAGGCTGCCCTAGGGTCCCAGAGTGAGCCCCAGTTCACTTTAGCCAACTGGTACTTCTCATACGCAGCTGGCCCCAGTTTTACTCCTCAGCCACTGAGTTACAGCCCTCTTGGCTTTATTATAGCCCTCCTGGCCCTATCAGTGCCTCATGACACCAGTTGCCTTATGAGCTGTATTCATGGCTTCCATCCTCCCCTGTAGTCTCACAAATGTTATTCCATATTCACTCAAAGAGACCCCCCCCACCCCCCCTTGCTTCAACGTAGCTTTTGGCCCTAGGCCTTGAACACATCTGTCCAGGCCTCAGCCTTTTTGTTCTAGCTGCAACCCTCAGCCCAAGTCCTCTACCTCAGACCTTGGTTTCTGGGCCATCTTGTATTTGAATGCTCTTGGACTCCAGGCTCTGTCCCATGCTCTGGGGCTCTGGGGCAGCCCTCAGCACCCCTGACCCCAGACTAAGCTCCTCTCAACACTAGCCCTCAACCATCTGGGTCCCTGACCCCAAGGTAGGCTATCTATTACCGAATATCCCACCAGGTACCACTCTGTGACCTCCATACCTCCCCACAAATACAACACAACCAATACGTGGTTGTGATTAGAAATAACGGTCACAAGCTGGCAGAGGGTAGATTCAGACTAGACATCAGGAAGCGCTACTTCACAGTCAGGGCGGCTAGGATCTGGAACCAACTTCCAAGCGAAGCGTTGCTGGCTCCTACCCTGGGGGTCTCTAAGAGGAGGTAAGACGAATACCTTGCTAGGGTCGTTTGACCCAGCTCTCCACCCCAGGGTGCTGAGGGAGCTGGCTGGGGTTATTGCAGGGCCCCTGGCACGGCTCTACGAGCGATCGTGGTGCTTGGGCCAGGTGCCAGACGATTGGAAGGTAGCTAATGTGGTCCCCATCTTCAAAAAAGGGAAAAGGGAGGACCCGGGCAATTATAGGCCCGTCAGTCTTACCTCAATCCTGGGGAAGCTCTTTGAGAAGATCATCAAGGAGCACATTTGCGATGGGCCGGCATCCGAGATGATGCTCAGGGGCAATCAGCATGGATTTATTAGGGGGAGATCATGTCAGACCAACCTGATTGCCTTTTATGATCAGGTCACAAAGGCCATGGATGCAGGTGTCGCGGTGGATGTAGTCTTTCTGGACTTCAGCAAGGCCTTTGACACCGTCTCTCACCCCATCCTAATTAATAAACTAGGCGACTGTGGCATAGATGCCTACACGGTCAGATGGATTGCAGATTGGCTGAAGGGTCGCACTCAGAGGGTGGTGGTGGATGGATCATATTCGACTTGGGGGGAGGTGGGTAGTGGAGTCCCTCAGGGCTCGGTCCTGGGCCCTGCGCTGTTCAATGTCTTCATCAGCGATCTTGATGTTGGGGTGGAGAGCAACCTGTTTAAATTCGCTGATGACACCAAAATTTGGGGGGAGGTGAGCACGCTAGCAGGGAGAGAGAGATTGCAGAAGGATCTGGATAGGTTACAGGGGTGGGCAGACAGGAACAGGATGCGTTTCAATACGGACAAGTGCAGGGTGCTGCACTTGGGTAGTAGGAACCAGCAGCACACTTATAAGATGGGGAGCTCCCTACTTGAGAGCACGGAGGCGGAAAGGGATCTTGGTGTCATTATTGACTCCAAGATGAACATGGGCCGACAATGCGAGGTCATGGTTGGCAGGGCTAACCGGACCTTGTCGTGCATCCACAGGTGCATCTCGAGTAGAGCCAGGGAGGTGATCCTCCCCCTCTATGCGACGCTGGTCAGGCCGCAGCTGGAGTATTGTGTCCAGTTCTGTGCGCCCCATTTCAGGAGGGATGTGGACAACATGGAGAGGGTCCAGAGGAGGGCCACCCGCATGATCCGGGGACAACAGGGCAGACCCTACAGTGAGAGACTGCGGGACTTGAACCTATTCAGCCTCCACAAGAGAAGGCTGAGGGGGGACCTGGTGACCGTCTATAAACTCACTAGGGGGAACCAGAAGGGTTTGGGGGAGACGCTGTTTCCCCTAGCCCCTGCTGGCATAACAAGGAATAATGGGCACAAGTTGATGGAGAGGAGGTACAGATTGGACATCCGAAAAAACTACTTCACAGTCAGGGCGGCTAGGAGCTGGAACCAACTTCCAAGGGAGGTGGTGCTGGCCCCTACCCTGGGGATCTTTAAGAAGAGGCTGGATACTTACCTGGCTGGACTCATTTGAAGGGGGTCGGACTTGATGATCTGCTCAGGTCCCTTCCGACCCTACCATCTATGAAACTATGAATACAAGCAAGCTGCTTCATAAACTAATGTTCCCCATTCTGGATCCATGTCCCCCTACAATCCATACTTCCCTTTAAGCTCTTTCATCCCAGCTCTCTTTGGTGGCTTGGGTGCCTGCCAGCCTATCTCCTGCAGCCCTCCTTTCTCTACAGCATGCAAAGGCAACTGCCCCTCCTTGCTCCAGTCATGGATTTTATAAGCCCCAAGCCTCACTGCTTCAGTCATGCAACTAGGGTTTCCATTTTGTCTGATGGCCAGCCTGCCCTTTCCCCACTGCAGCCTAACCCAGCTGCTTGCAGCATTTGCTCTCAGTCTGCCTGGCCATCTGCAGGCTTATTGCAGCGCAGCTAGCTTTTGCTCATCTGTCTGCCCAAACTGCAAGGTTGCCCTGTTGCACTTTGCCCTTAAAATAATTGGAGCCTCTGGCAGGATGACGGGAAAGGTAAGGGAAAAGGCACAAGAGTGCACTGTCTGAGTAGCACAAAGGCAGACCAGCAAGTCCTTCTGTCAAAAGAGATTTTAATACAGCTGTTAAAGAAGCCAATTAGTGGGGAAGCACTTCTTGATTTGCTGACTAGGAACAGGGAGCAACTGTTTGAGACTGAAGGCAACTTGCATAAGTGACCATAAAATGATAAGAGTTCAAGATCATACGGAAAGGAAGGAAAAGAAGCGGAATAGTTACTGAACTTCAGAAAAATTGACTTTAACAAACTGAGGGAAACTGATAGGAAGGATCCCCTGAGAGGGGAATCTAAGGAGAAAGATGGCCCAGCAGAACTGGCTGTACTTTAAGGAGACCATATTTAGGATGCTAGAGTAGGTTATCCCAGTGCAAAGAAAGAATAGAAAAAGTCACAGAAGCCTGGCCTGGCTTCATAGAAAACTCTTCAGTGAGCTGAAATTTATAACAAACAAACAAACATACCCACTACAATCACACAAGCATGCAAGAGAAAGTCAGGAAGGCAAGGGTACAGCCAGAGACACTGCTAGTTGGGAACTAAAAAACAAAAAAGCATTCTACAAGAGGCATACCAAGGAAGGCATAGGTCCCTTATTAAATGTAGAGGGCAATCTAGTAATAGATGAGGCAGATATATGCTGCCTTGCCTTCTTTACTTCCATCTTCACAAATAAAAGCAACTACCAGATGACAAACACAGCAGGTAGCAAGGATAGGGGAGCAAATAGAGCAGCCTAGAATAGAAAAAAGAACCAGTTAGGGATGTCTGCAATTCATCAGGGCCAAGTTAGATGTGTCCTAGAGGACTCAAGAAAATAGCTCCAGCAATTTCAGAGCCATTTGAGAACTCAGAGGTTGGGTGGCTTCCTGGATGACTGGAAAGGGGCAAATATAGTGTCCATCATTAAAAAAAGGAAAAGAAGAGGAACTGAGAAATTACAGAAAAATTACAGAGAAATTACAGACCAGTCAGTCAATCTCACCTTGATCCCTAGGAAAACTCATATAGCATGTTATTAAGGAATCTATTTCTAAGCTCCTGAAGGAGAACAAGGTGATCAGGAAACAGCTGATGGATTCATCAAGGTCAAGTCATGCCTGACCAAGTTGTTTTCCATCTATGAGACAGTGATAGACTCTGTAGATGGAGAGAGCGCACAGTTGATGTGGCATACCTTGACTTTGTCATGGGAGGCTGTGTCAAATGCCTGCTATTCTCATTATTAGGATAAGGAAATGCAATCTAGATTAAATTACTGAAGGTGGATAAATAGCTGATTGAAGCATTGTGCTCAGAAATGTCCAATTAGGAATGAGGTATCAAGTGGCATTTCCCAGGGGTCTGTTTTGAGTCTGGCACTGTGTTTAGTATCATCATTAACGATTTGAAGGATGAGACTGAGTGCACATTTAGCAAATTAGCAGATAACACCAAGAAGGATGGTTTCAGACACTTTGAAGGATAGGATTAGGATTCAGAGTGACCTTAATAAATTTGGTAATATTTTTCCAGTTTATCAAATGAAATTTAATAAGCACAAGTGCGGAGTGTTGCATTTAGGATAGTCTCTATTTGAACATGTGATTGTTCTAAGTGTTATGCTAGGTTTTAGCCAGCCACGTCTGGGGGTTACCTCAGGGTCTGGAGAAGCAGCTGAGGTCAAAGGGGAAACATGCCAAGTGGGAGTGTAGGGACAGCAGAAGCCAAAGACTTCCATTCAACAAGGAGAAATGCAAATCAACAAGGAGAAATGCAAATCAACAAGGAGAAATGCAAAGTGCTGCACCTAGGGAGGAAAAATGTCCAGCATACCTACTGCCTAGGGAATGACCTGCTTGGTGGAACGGAAGCGGAAAGGGATCTTGGAGTCCTAGTGGACTCCAAGATGAACATGAGTCGTCAGTGTGACGAAGTCATCAGGAAAGCTAATGGCACTTTATCGTGCATCAGCAGATGCATGATGAACAGAACCAAGGAGGTGATACTTCCCCTCTATCGGGTGCTGGTCAGACCGCAGTTGGAATACTGCGTGCAGTTTTGGGTGCCGCACTTCAAGAGGGATGTGGATAACCTGGACAGGGTCCAGAGAAGGGCCACTCGTATGGTTAAGGGCTTGCAGGCCAAGCCCTATGAGGAGAGACTGGGGCACCTGGACCTCTTCAGCCTCCGCAAGAGAAGGTTGAGAGGCGACCTTGTGGCTGCCTATAAGTTCATCACGGGGGCACAGAAGGGAATTGGTGAGGTTTTATTCACCAAGGCGCCCCCGGGGGTTACAAGAAATAATGGCCACAAGCTAGCAGAGCGGACTCGATGATCTATTGAGGTCCCTTCCGACCCGAGCATCTATGAATCTATGAATCCAGGGAACCAAGTCAGAGACCCAGAAAGTCAGGCAGAGGATAGGGTCAAGAGGCTAGCTGGGTCAGGTATCCAGGAAATCAAACCAGAATTGAGTCAGGTATCCCAAGGATCAGGCCAAAACTGGGGGGATCCATGGAGAAGCCAATTATTCAGAGACTGTTAGAAAGCCAGCTGCACAAGCCAAGAGTGCAGAAGCCTAAGTTGCTCTTTCAGATCAGAGGTTTATATTGGAAGGGTTGAGGGGTCAACTGAGCCTGGCTGGCCACTCTAGTGGGAGGGTGTGGCATGTGACCAGGCCCAGCTGCAGAGTTCTGGCCACCTGTGTCACCCTAATGTTGTGATGAGGAGGCAGCAGACCAGGATGAGCAGCTGTGAGAGGCAGATTGAGGCATCAGGTTCAAGGCCACAGCCTGACATTGAGAAACAACAAAAAAAGGACCTGGAGCTTATAGTGGACCATGCGTTAATAGTGTGATCTTGTTGCAAAAAAACAATCGCATCTTGGGATATATTAACAGGAGCACCACTTGAAAATTAAGGAAAGTGAGGCCTCACCTGGAATTCTGTGCCAAGTTTTAGGCATAACTCTTCAAGAAAGATGTGAACAAAAGAGTCCAGCTGCACAAAAAATAATATAATAGAGGTCTAGGAAACATGATTTATGAGAAAAGGTTGGAAGAACTGGAATATTTTAGTCTGGAGAAAAGAAGGCAGAGGGTGGATTTGATAACAGTTTTCAAATACCTGAAGGGTAGCTATAAAGAGGAGGGTGATAGACTATTCTCTGTGGCCCCAGAGAACAGGCCAAGAAGTCAACAAGGGACATTTAGGTTGGATGTCTTTAAGAACTTGCTAACTACCTGAAAGATTAAGCACTAGAACAGATTAAATTCTAGAATCTCCATCCCTAGGAGTTTTTAAGAGCAGGCTAGATGTATACACTTGGATGAAATGATTTAGTCCAATCCCTTACTCAGGGTGATGTTACTCTGAACAGGGGATTGAACCTGATAACTTCCTACGGTCTCCCTTCAAGCTTTACTATTTCATTATTCTAGGTTCATTCAAGCAGGGATGATCACAAATGCACCCAGAAATGTAAGGCATGCCACTACTTTTTTCACACTAGAGTTCCTTGGTCTGCACCTGGAAAATGTGATTAAAAACAAACTCTTTAAAGTGTTTTGAAAGTCTTCCATGACCAGATATTGCACACAGTGGCAGAAAAAAGAAACTTGGAAGGCACTGAACTACAACTGTAGAACTGCTGTAGAATTATTCCCTTCCCATGTGCTGCTTAACTTCATTTGTCTGGCCTTTTTTACTCTAGCCAAGATAGATATAATTAATGCAATTGCTGGGCATTAGACTGGCAGAAGAGAGCACAGTTTGAACTTGGCTGGCTTGTTTCTATGTAGCCTAGGCCTTTAATGATGAAAGATGTGCAAACAAGAAGAGACATTTCCAGTGCAACGGCCAGAAAACTGGCAGGGTTTGACAATACAGCATCTCAGAACATCCCAGGCAATCTGCTGTCCTGTGTACAAATCAATTAAGGTTAGCAGATGCTGAAAAAGATTAGTATTAGATGCCAGATCCTATAGAGGCTGTAACTCAGCCCAAAACACAGTTCATACCATTCTCTTATTAAAGCTAGGTACAAACTTCAGTTGACTTCTTAGTGAGTGATGAAAGCTTCTGTTCACTTTAATATAACACTAGGTGATACTGCAAGGAGGGGAACACCATATACATTTTGAATCATGAAATGCTGAAGCTAATTATTACTAATTAGCCTAACCTGCCTGGTTGGGCCAAAAGGGTTTCCTTTTGAAAAGGAGGATGTTCAGCTCTCAGAGCTTAATTCAGTACAGTTGATAAAACAAGTGCAGTGGGGAACAACAATGGCCTGGTATGGATGGCTAGTACAGGAAACCTAGGGCTAAAACAGGGTGGCACTTGCATCATACTGCAGTGTTTGATCACAACTGTAATTGACTGGCTGGGAGACAGAATTAAGAGCTAAGACTCCCTGACCTATTCCTGGCTCTTTACTAAATTATTTGGGGGACTAAAGCAAGTAGCCAAAACACTAAGGGCTGCAGTTTCCTCATCTTTAAAGTGGGTGTAATAATGTGATATGATTTAAATTATCCAGAAGCCTTTAGGGAAACTGGAGTCTGCTGATAATCACATGCACTGGTAACAGACGATCCTTACCCTTTGCTTTCTGAGTAAACCTTTATATGGACATTATCTTTAATTTCACCAACAAACTTTGACATGCATCAGGCTCTAAAGCTGACTCACAACCATGAACAATGGCCCTCATTATCTCAACTGTGGATTATCTGAAAATTTCAAGTGTCTGTTCCCAAGGGCCTCCCAATATTGGAGTTACTTTGTAACTTTACATTCAAAAGAGGATGTGGGAATTAAAGGAGAGAAAGGTTTATAGACCTGCCAAGTGGGCAAAAATCACTTAGAGGTGGAAACAGTCAGTTCATAACTGAGGATAAAGACTATACTCCAACCTATTTCAAACTGTGCAGGCAGTATCCAACACTCCTTATTATGAGAAGACTCTGTAGAGCTTTCCTAAGGCAAGTTTGTGGTCTTCCAAACAAAGATTACTAACCAGCTGCTGCAAGCTCATTTCACCATGACAAACAAAATTGGGCAAAGGCGTTCTAATCCTTTGTATGACATTGTATTCCAGTTGAAGGTATACTCAGCTGAAGGTATACCAATTCAGAGTCTTTCTGCTCCATGAATTAGCCAATTTTATAATAAAAAACATGATCAAGACATTACGGAGACGTATGCCTCTGACTATTACCCCATGCTGTTCATCCATGGGGGTATGAATGGTACTGCCAGAGCAGAGCAGGAACCCTGAGCAGATCAAAAGTAACTACAGGGCAAGGGTGAAGCGGACAGGGGCTCAGCTGGTGTTCTTCTAGACTGGGGAGGGGGCAATTATTTGGGCCCGAGGGCCACAAAGGGAGTTTTGATGAGCTGTTGTGGGCTGGGTCAGCAACAACTCACCACAACTCCGTATGGGATTTTGGGGGAGCAGTGTTTGGGAGCGGGACAGGTGTGATCTGCACCCTGCATGCCCTGCCCTGTGAGGGCAGTGTGTGTGCATGTGGGGGAAGCTGCCTGGGAGTCAGCTGGGGCTGAGGGTATGGAGGGGAAGGCATGGGGCACATGCAGCAGAGTTTGCTTAGCTGGCAGCTGCCCCAGCAGCACTCCACATGGAGCTGAGCCCTGCCCAGGGAAGCCCATACTCTGCTCCTGCCCACACCCCCAGCCGCAGCCCCAGCCCCAGTCTGGGCCCTGGCTAGTGCACTACTACTACTCACCCCAGCTTGTTGCCATCTGCAAACTTGCTGAGGGTGCACTCCATCCTGCTTTCCACTTGCTCTGTCTGCCCGCAGGTAGCTGCTTATAGAGTCGGGCGGGTGGAGCAGGTAGGAGCTGCCTGGGCAGGAGCTGCCTGACTGAAGCTTCCCCCACTCTGGAGCAGTGCAGCAGGGGCAGGACCAGGAGCAGCAGCTGTAGCTGGAGGCAAGGAGAGCACAGTAGCCCTGGTGGCCTGTGTAGCTTCTGGTGGGGCTGTTCCCGGTGCAGCTGCAGCCAGACAGGCTCGCACCGTCACTGGGAGGTGAGAGGAACAGAGCTCCAACCGGTCGGCTGCAGCTACACTGGGAACAGCCCCACCAGAAGCTACACACAGGCCACCAGGGCTACTGTGCTCTCCTTGCCTCCAGCTACAGCTGCTGCTCCTGGTCCTGCCCCTGCTGCACTGCTCCAGAGTGGGGGAAGCTTCAGTCAGGCAGCTCCTGCCCAGGCAGCTCCTACCTGCTCCACCCGCCCGACTCTATAAGCAGCTACCTGTGGGCAGACAGAGCATACCTGCGGGCAGACAGAGCAAGTGGAAAGCAGGATGGAGTGCACCCTCAGCAAGTTTGCAGATGGCAACAAGCTGGGGTGAGTAGTAGATATGCTGAGGGGTAGGGCTAGAATTCAGAGAGACACAGACAAATTGGAGGATTGGACCAAGAGAAATCTCATGAGGTTTAACAAAGGCAAGTGCAAAGTCCTGCACTTAAGACAAAATAATCTCATGCACTGGTACAGGCTGGGGGCTCATCAGCTAAGCAGGAGCTCTGTAATAAAGGACCTAGGGGTGACAGTGGAAATATGCTGAGGGGTAGGGCTAGAATTCAGAGAGACACAGACAAATTGGAGGATTGGACCAAGAGAAATCTCATGAGGTTTAACAAAGGCAAGTGCAAAGTCCTGCACTTAAGACAAAATAATCTCATGCACTGGTACAGGCTGGGGGCTCATCAGCTAAGCAGGAGCTCTGTAATAAAGGACCTAGGGGTGACAGTGGAAAATAAACTGAATATGAGCCAATGGCACATCTTTGTTGTGAAGAAGGCTAGCAGCACACTGGGCTGCATTAGTAGGAATGTTGGCAGCAATTGAGGGAAGTGATTATTTCCCTCTATTCAGTACTGGGGAGGCCACATCTGAAGACCTGTGTCCAGTTTTGGGCCCCCCACTACAGAAAGGATGTGGACAAATTGGAGAGAGTCCAGCAGAGGGCCATGAAACTTGTTAGGGAGCTGGGCCACGTGACTTTTGAGGGGGGGCTGAGAGAACTGGGCTTATTTAGTCTGGAGAAGAGAAGACTGAGAGGGGGTTTAATCAGGTCATCTAGTCCAACCCCAGCTCAAGGCAGGACCATCCCTAACTAGATCATCCCAGCCTGAAGGGTGGTTACAAAGAAGATGGAACCTGCCTGTTATCAATGGCTGCGTCCAGACAAGTGCAGACATACAGTATGTGGCACTGTTGACACATCTGTGGCGCCACATACTGCACATTTTGCTCTTCTCTGTGCTGCAAGGGAGCAGCATGGAGGGGGATTTAGACCCCTGGATATCCGGGGTCAAAAAACCCATGCAAAAAAAAAAATGGTGTACACAGGGGTAGCACATGCTATTCAAAACCAGGGCCTGACTGACCAGAGCCACACTCTGGCTGCCAGCCAGGCTCTGAGCAACAGGATCGCCACTGCCGCAGTCCCAGGAGGCTCCCAGGACTCCAGGTAAGGCTGCTGAGGCTAGCCTAGTGCTGGCTCCAGCCTCCCTTACCCCACCCAGGGTAACTTACCACATGCCAGAGGGTTGCCGGCTGTCCCCCAACCCCGTTGTGCCCCGCTGGTGCCCCTCCAGGCTCAGGTGGCACCAGTCGCCGATGTCCTAAAGAATCTTTTCATATCCTTTCTTCAGCCACAGTACCCCTGCCCCTATCAGCCTGTAAGCTGAGCTGGAGCCAGGTGATCCAGCCCAGCACAGCAACATACTGCCTCCTGGCCCACTCTGCCATAGCCCCCAGTGTCTTTGTGGAAGCCCTGGGGACTTATCATGGGACCACAGGACACAGTTTGAAAACCACGGCCGTAGGGAAAGGGACCTTGGGAATAAGGGCTGCCAAACTTTCCTGGAAAGTTCTAGAAGTTTCCTGGACATTTAAAACCAAAGGAGGAGCTTTGTGTCAAAACACAGATGTGCCTGTTCTGCTGTCTCTAATTAACTGTGTTCTTCTTTGGCGTGTAATCATGAGTCCGGAGCCCAAGCATTGTTCTTCAGCTCCGAGGATTGCTCCCATTTTCTATTCTGCCAGCCAAAAAAGCATTTTGCAAACCCTCTTTGAGTAAGTGGACTCAGTAAGTCCTTTTGTTCTTCTCTGACCCTTGCTGAAATGGTTGTTAAAGCTGCCCGCTTTTCAGTCTTCCTGAATATTTAATGCTCTGGTCTCTCCTGACTCCTGCAGCTTTTCCTTCTTTCCATTCAGTGCAGCCAAAGACAGAGGTCTTCCCTTCCAGCAGCTCCTTTCTTTGCCTACATAGCTTTCTTACCTTTTGATCACTTGTTTGCCCGCCTTCTCAAAACCTATGCTTGGACATCAGGTCTCAGTACTGGGGTCTCCTTTATTGCCCACTCTATCCCTCTGCTACAGGGATAAATAGATGCCTAACATAAGAGGATAGTTTAATACCAGTTGCTATTTTCAATATGGATTCTTCTGATAAAAGTACATGCTGTCTGTCTGGAAGTTGCTTGTGCAACACAAAGGAGCTGGTTGGATGCAAATAATCAATTCATACCAGGGCAAAGTAACCTGTGTCAATACTGAGCCAAAATGTACCAATACACAAACTAATACAAACCTACATTATAATCAAGATCTTTCATTCCTTGAACTGACACTGCCAATTGATTCTCAGGGTTGAAGTTGGATGAAACCCAGGATTCCTGGGTTTCATTATCCTGGGTTTCATTATTAACTCTGCCACTGATTCATTGAGTAACCTCAGGAAGTAAGTGAGCTTTTCTGTGCCTCACTTTAGTCATCAGTAATCATCAGCAGGACATGTGTTGGCAAAACCTTTTGAGGTCCTCAAATGAAAGTGCAACAGGTAAGTGGTAAGTACTTATTATGGTTGATAAACACAAATAACTGTTCATAAGAAACAGAAACCAAGTCCTTTGATTCATTTGTTACAGCTTGTTTCACAACCAAGAGGTAATTTGATTCAACCAATTTAATCCCTGTTTCTTGTTTAATTCACCTGGCTCTTTTAACTACAGTTTTTAATTCTATCCTTTTTCTTGTCTATGCTGAGGAATCAAAGGGAAAGTTATCTCTGTTAATAATCTTATTGAAGGACAAAGAGCTATAGTGCAAATGTATTTAATTTCAGTGAAAGAGAACAGACTACAAAGACACTTGATCATTTTATTAAATCAAAGAAATGCATATCACATTATTCATTCAAGGCACCTGTTTCCAGATATGCTTTCTGGACCACTTGGATGTAAGGCTCCATTCACGAATGTCACCAATTCTTCTCATTTCATAATGGAGGTCCGTCCACATGTGACTGCTGGTAGGATAAATAAAAGCAATGGGGCATGGAAAGGCTGTATACAAAGCCCCATTCCCATGGGGGCACATCGCCTGTAGGTGGAATGCCCACTGTCAACCCTGAAGCTACTGTGCTTGTGGGTCCAACTTATTTATAGCCGATAGGAAATTTCACCTTATACAGGGCTTTAGAGACCAGATGCTTGGTACAAAGTGTCTATTCTGTACTGTACTTCACCAGGCTTCTGATTATCTGAGGTGTAACAGGCAGCAGCAGAACATGGGGTTGCTGCCCTGGTCTCCCCTCTCAGTTATGCTATTGATGGTTATAACTTTGGCACAGGCTGCCATAGCTGCTGATCCTGCCATGCTGTCCCATTAAAACTACTGGCAGCTCGGGTAAATTTAGACTACCTTCAGGGCACTGACCTGACCCAGAGAGGTCTCAGGACTAGAGAAACATAAAAGGCCATGTCAGCTCTCTTGGATCATGTACTTAAACAAAGCAGGTGAAGAAGAAGAACGATTCCCATTGTACTAGGGGAAAGAGGGAGAGTGAAACGCATATAGCCACAGAAAGAAATAATATCAAACCTGGCAATAGGATTCAGGAGGAGTTCCTGGCTCAGAGTCCTGGGCACAGACCATGACTAATTAAAAGTCAGTTGTGCATTCATCAGGACATACAAACACAGAGTGAGACAGGAAGAGGAGTTGTGTTTACTGCCAGTACCTAACCACAGAGAGACTTCTAATACAAGGAACTAATTAATGGGCATACTACACTATAGCGGTAGGTGACTCAGGAAAACCTAGGCCTCACCACTTCCTTTAACTTAGGATGGTTCTGTTGTAAGAAGAGGAGCAGCTAATCTTACACAATTCTTCTGGCCCCAGATCCTAAGGGCTTCTGAGCACCCAGCCCCACCACAATGCTAAGTTATGTCAAAGGAAATGGACTCCAGAGACCCACTCCACCAACCAAGACAGCCAGGGCTCATTGTACTGCAAATGTAGCCTCTACAGAAAAGATGTGGACAAATTAGAGAGAGTCCAATGGAGGGCAACAAAAAGGATTAGGGGACTGGGGGACATGACTTCTGAGGGGAGGCTGAGGGAACTGGGCTTATTTAACCTAGAGAAGAGAAGACTGAGGGAGGATTTAATAGGAGCCTTCAACTACCTGAAGGGGGTTTCCAAAGAGGATGGAGCTAGACCAGGGGTGGGCAAAATCTGGCCCACGGGCTGGATGCAGCTGGCAGTGGACTCCATTTCCCAGCAGCCCCTGCCCACATGGTGGGGGCTAGTCTCCATGGAGACCCCAGCTGCAGCTGTGCTTTGATAGCACAAGGCTGGGGTTGCCATGGTGACCAGCCTCAGCTGTGCTGGCAGAGCATGGGGCATGGCAGGGCCCTGCCATGGCTCTGCCCCATCTCCTTGCAGCAGGGACAGTGTGGTCCCGAGCCAAGGCAGAGCCATCATCTGCTGCCTGCGCACCCCTGCCCTGAGTGTGCAGGCTGCACATTGTGGCTCTGCCCTGGCCCCACACCAAGCTGCCCCCGCTGCAAGATCCCAGGGCTCCCAAGGATCCCCCTGCCCTGCCCTGCCACGTGCCCTGCCAGCACAGCTGGAGCCATTCTCCATGGCAATCCCAGCCTTACGCTATCATAGCGCAGTGTGCCTGGGCTCCCCGTGGACACTGGCCCCTGCCATGCCGGCAGGGGCTGCTGGGAAATGGAGTCTGGCTGCTGGCCGGACCTGCCATTTTGCCCACCCCTGAGCTAGACTGTTCTCAGTGGTGGCAGATGACAGAACAAGGAGCAATGGCCTTAAGTTGCAGCCATGGAAGTTGAGTTAATTATTAGGGAAAACTTTCTTATGAGGAGAGTAACAAAGCTCTGGCACAGGTTACCCAGAGAGGTTGTGGAATCTCCATTCTTGGAGGTTTTTAAGCCTTGGCTGGGATCTTATAGTTGGGAATAGTCCTGCCTTGAGCAGGGGGTTGGAAAAGATGACCTCATAAGGTCCCTTTCAATCCTAATTTTCTAGGATATTAAGAACACTTACCAGGCTAAAGGGACAGGGGTACACAAGTCTTACTCCAGGCCAAGATTTAACCATGCTAGGGCTTAAGAAAACTAAAGTCCTCTTTGTGCTATCAGGGCAACACAAAAAGGGCTTAACAGAGGATAAGGATCTTGCCTAAATGCTTACAAATGAACATTATGCTATAAAAAGGTACCCCAGTATGAGAAAGGATCACAAAATGGAAAGTAACCAATTTAAAAATATATTACTGAGGGGTTTGAAATTGAATTAAATACCCTTCAAGACTGTTTCTTTAACTTGTAAAGGTGGTAGAAATATCACACTCAGTGGCGTAGAGATATTACAGGCATTCCTTGACTTAAGATGTTTCAAGTTACAATGAATGGCACTTATAACATTTTTAAATTGACACCCTGTTTCGACTTTCTGATGTCAGTTTCAACTTTATGGCGCTTGATCCGACACCATGCTAGCAAACAAGTTTGCTGCATCACCCATCTGCCTGGAGAACATCTGTCCAAATTTCCATGGACACTTTCTTTAAGAAAGCAGCCAAGACTCCTGAGAAGACTCCAGCCAAGAGCCCTTCAAAAAGTCCAACAAAAAGCACTTAAAAAAGTAAAACAAAGCCACCTCAAAGAAGTCATTCCAAATCAATATGATTGCTACTTATAATACAAATACATTCATGTAGCTATATTACTCATCTCTAATTGATTGAGTACAAAATTCTGGATTATTTTTAGTAAAAATAGGGTATCAGGCTTTGGTTCAAGAACCAATCCCCCATTTATAACATTGTTCATATGGGAAAATTCATTCTGAGTTACGACGTTTCGACTTAAGACACGGTTTTCAGGAACCAATTGTGTCGTAAATCAGAGGACTGCCTGTAATTGTTCAGTTTAATTTCTGCTGTGATGATATATGAGTTTTCCCTATTGTTTTTTTCTTTAATAATATTTCATACGCCATGAGAAAAAAATAGTTTAAATTGCGACATGATCTTTAATTGTTTTACCCCACTCTGAGACCAGACTAACACCACTGCAATGGATGGTGTTGCCATCTAAAATTGATTCCTTGGAACATAACCACATAGCACTTCAATTCTACAGAAATAAGAGTTTCTTGGACATCCATTGGCACCAATAGGGTTCAAATGGTGTCACCTAAGTTTCAGCCATACCTCTTTACTGACTTGTAGCGGGAAAGGCAAGAAACAGTATTTATGGACAGGTCTTAAAACCCCATGTCTAGAAATCTTCAAGCTACACTTCCGAAAGATAGATGTCTTTCTTAAGACTCTGAAGTACTCAAAAATTGTGGAAGATCAGGGAGTGATTACTCACATTCACAAGGCATCAGAGGAGAAGAAGCAATCCATTAGCATAGTTATATTGCTCTGGTTCCAAACCTAGCACATGGTGGGCAAAGCCCACAGCAGCAGCCCACCTTTGCCCTGCACACAGAGCCAGGAGGCACACCTCTCCTACGCTTGCCTGGAAGTGCAAGCAGCGGTGGGAGCTGCCCTTCTCCCATCCCCATGCCCCACCACCCCCAAATGAGCTGCTCACAGCTCCGTCCCATGCCCCACCCCAGCTGGGCACTGCCTGTTGGCACCCCTTTGCTTCAGTGCCCAAGACAGTGACCCCCCTCAATGCCCCCCCACCCCCTTGCTACGGCACTGCTTACAGCCATACCATAACGTTTCTCTAGGCACCGTATAGTGAGTCTAGCTTATTAATGCAGGGTGCTGAGTCCCACACTGGGGGCCAGATGCCTAAATAAATAGTACATGTTACATCATATAATTTTTAGAACCCTAAATTCTTTATTAAATCTTGCCCCTAATCAGAAAATGTCCTATGCATAGTCATCATGGACTTCTCTCCCATTCACCTCAATACTGCACTTAGCCAACAGTCACCATGGGTCAAGCGTCACTGGCAGTCTCCTTGGTTTGTCTTAGAAAGCAATAATAGTTTCACAATAATCTGGTGTCTATTTTTCAAATGCTAACATCATACACCAAAGAGAATAAGAACTACAGTTAGACTATGCAGCTCATGCATTACTAAATACTACTGAGTAATCTTGGTTATGTCATTGAAAAGCTTTGTAACAATAAAGAGGCATTCAATTAAACTTACAACACCCCTTCTTAGAAATAAAAGCCTTGTGCCTGAAGGGATGGCCTGCCTACTTAGCTGGGGAGAGTTTTACCATTACTTATGTCCTATGCAACATAACTGGAGCCAGTGAATCTCCACAGGATCAGCGTAGATTTTAGTTCTCAGTGTGTGAGACCAAGGTAAACCATAAAAATCTCCCCTCTCCTTTGATCTCAGATTCATTTATCAGCTCTTGTTCAATCCTCTTCTTTTCTTTTGATGACTGACAGAGTCTACATAAACCTTTGTCTACCCACCTGGACTTGTAGAGTTGAAAATAATTTACTAGTAGTACAGGCTGTATGTTCCTGAGATGCTATTTAATTGCATCCGTAGATTGCTTCTGCACTTCTGCTGCTTTGTGACTATAAAGATTCACCTCCATCTCTTCCTCCTTTGGAGTGCAAACATTATTAGCCCGCATTGCAGCCCCATGCTAACATGACTGATACTTTCAGTTCTGGACCCACCGTGCATGGAGCATCTCAGTACAGTGCTGCCTGGCATCATGTAAACACACATCTAAGTACCTCAGAATGGGATTCTAAACAAGTAGGACACTGAGACCAGAAAGAAATCTTTTTTTTAAGTGGTAACAATGTATTTACATATTTCAACTAGTATCAGTGGCAATGCATAGGGGCCCCTGAGAGTGCCGGTGCACTCCTTGTCAGGCCGCGCTCCCCACTCAGGCGACAGGCAGGGGGGGCAGGTGGGAGTGTCAGTGCCCCCCTGTGAGCGCTGGCCAGGAAGTGTGAGCACCGGATGTAGGTCATGGCTGCTCCCAGTTGGCGAGATTGGCCGTGGGGGACCACACACCCCCAGTCACTGTGGGGGTGGGGAGGGGCATGTGCCCCACCCTCCAACTATGGTGGCACCAGTCGCCCATGACTAGCATGAAGTTACAATTTTGAAAACAGAAATTGCAATGAATAGAGTTAAAAACACTGAAAAGGCTGCAAAGCAATAGGCATAGGAAGACAAAGGCAATGAAAGCTGAAACACTGCATCCAGCAATGATGAACTGGAACCATTTCTAAAGAAACAAAATCACTCAGGTGCTTCCATATTAGTCCATAAAATTCAACCAATGTATTAGGAAAATGCCTGATTCTATTTCTCTTTCCATCATCCAACTTCTAAGGACTGACCTAGCGATAGCAGCGAACAATAGCCATACAGAGTATCCCACAGATCACAGGCCTCAGAGTAATGAGCATATCCCCTGCCCTGGATGTCTCCTCAGTCTGAATGAAAGCATTGAAAACCCCAGACATTAGGCTTTTTTACCTTGCATTCTATTAAAAAAAAACTCCCCTGACTCACCCACTCACTCAGCATTTTGCATTCACTGCAAATGTTTTTTTTTAAATAACTCTTTTCTAATTGTGTTGATGTTTTAATATGCTGGTGTGATCAATATTCATCAGCTTGCCACTCTGCATCTTCTTTATCATTATATGATATTTTGTAACCACAGCAAGAAAATGTATTGGTCACAGAGAACCACAATTTAAGCTAAAATGCAGATTTCAAGCGAATGCATTTAAAATCAATAGGGATTCCTTGTTTATCATTTAATATCTATATTGCAATGGGCCCCAAAGCCCGATAAAAGATCCCGTTGTGCTAGACAATGTACAAATACACAATAAAGGCCCATTTTGGACCTGGAGAGTTTATAAGCTAATTTAACACTAGATGCAACAAGTGGATACAATGTATAGATAAATAAGGAGACTGAGCATAGCAACAATAGGAGAAAAAAAACATGGTTGTGTAAACCAGATAGATTGACTCAAGACAATTTATACACACACACACACATGCGCGCGTGCGCGAATAAATCAAGTTAATCTCAGAAATTCTAACAGTGATTAAAAAAGAAAAAAAAAGCTCTTGCCAAGCTTAACAGCTCATTGGGAAAGCATAGTAAAAGCACTTTGGTTTCTGTAGTCAGCAGCTTACAAGGGAGTGATGTGTCTGTCCAGACCATCACATCAGCCAGATTTGACTCCCAAGTATGACCGTCCATATGTCCATTTTCAGATGGCTCAACTTGTTGAAAGAAGGTCTTAGGGATAGGTCTAAAGGGGACTCAGACTCTGCCTCTGGGACTGAACTGCTTTTTCACAATCTATTTGCTGGTCCATAGCCTGCACATAACACCTGAGTGCCTCGCAGTGTTTTAGGTGGTGACGATGTCATCTCTCCTTTCCCTGACATGGAGAGACAGACTTGGGGGTTGTGGGGTGCCTCAGACCCAAGGTCTCATGGGAGAGGAGGTTCCTAAGATAGGACTTGAAGGACAAGACAGTGAGTTAACACCCTGGTCCAGAAAAAAGGCAAGAAAGAAAGCAGAAAAGGGTTTTTTGTGAGTGAAATGGAGAAATAGGAATTTAGAGATGACAACATCCAAAAACCAGAGATGGGAGGGAGATAAGCTCATAAGACTGAGCCAGAAAAAGATAAATGATAAAGGATCTTAAAGGCAGAGGAAAGAAGTTTGGAACTCGTTCAGCAAAAAGGCCTGGCTATGGATGGTGTGTCAAAATGACAGTCTAGCATGAAGTCAGCAGCAGCATTTTGAATGTACTTTGGGGAGGAATTTGGGTGTCAGGAAGATATAGGGCAGTGATTCTCAACTACGGTGATATGACACCCTGCAGTGCCATGAGATCTTTTGAAATGTGTCCTGAGGTGTGAGGAAATAAGCAAAGTGTGAGGAGATAAGCAGATAAAGGTGTGATGAGGTAAGTGAGGTGAGGAGATAATACATAAGCAGAGGTTTAGATTAGTCCCTACCTGGTTGTTATCCCAACCCCAGCACCTGGCCCCTATCAAGGAAGTAAGTACTATCATAAATGAATTAGTTTTTGGGTGACACTCAATTCACACAAGTTATGGCAGGGTAACTTGAGTCCAATGAGGAATTGAGGCCAATGAGGGGTTCCTCAGGTCTGAAAAGGTTGAAAACCACTGGTATAGGAAACATTGCAATAGTTCAGACATGAAAGGATAGAGGTCTCAAGAGATCTAGGAGTCCCAGTAGAGGCATTATGAAAGAGATAGTGGCAAGATTCGTGCACAGACTGTATATGCGTGAAGCTAGCAAGAAGTCAGTGTCAAAGATGAAATCCAAATTACTGAGGAGCAGGAGTGAGGAAGTCTCTGGGGAAAGACAAGGAATCTGGTCCTTGTCTTGGTCACATTGTCTGTAAATTGAGTCACCCCAGAGATGTCAGAGAAACCAAACCACAATGGAGGATAGATAGAAGAAGATGCATTCAAAAAAGATACATCAGTTTGTGAGTCATGATAAAAAATTAAGGTTGAACCCATGTGAACAGATGAGAAAACAGAAAGTCCAGAAATTAGGCATAATCCTCCTCTTCCAATGGAATATGACAAATCAAGAATATTTCCCCTAAGACAAAATAGTAACACAAGTGTGAAATTCATATGAACAAAAAAAAAAAAAATGAATCAGGCCCTTTATTGTTAATTTTAATTTTATTTTTAATTTTCCCCTGTGAGGTTTCACTCAGTTTTATGCTGTTTCTCTTGAAACCAAATATAGCTTGCTTCCAGTCCTAGGAAAAAGTCTCAGTGATATAGCCCTCATATAAGTCAACATTTATCTCTTAAACTTTCAAACTTGGTTGAAAGTCAAAAAATACAGAGCAGCATGAGAAAGCACTAAGAACAAATATGTGTCCTTGCTGAACTTTGATAAGATTAATGTCACAAGGGCAATAAATTACCCAGAGATAATTTGAAGTGCTCACACTGAAAGGATCAATTTGCCATTTGATTTGATACAGGTGTGCTCAGCATGAACTTTTCTTGTCAATTTCAGGTGATGATTAACACATTAATTTTTTATTATGGTCAAGTTTTATCACTCCTATTATTAGGTGATCCAAGCTGGAAAAATTAGACTCCAGTGCCTTTTTTGGTTATTTAATTTTGCTTTATGTCAGTCTTAAATGCTTTTTTTATTCAGTAGAAGGACCAACAACAAATACAGAAAGTGATACCAGAAAATTAAAGGTATATGTGAGTATAGCCTATTATATTGGCTTGCATATCTGCAGTTGTTAAACACTGGCATTGATCAGTAACCAGAATTTCCATCCTATGAGATTTTCTGATATTTCAACATTTGTTTTGTCCCAAACAAGAGTAAAAGTTTGAAATATCAAAGCATTACACTGTGTGAAATTCAGACCCTTACTAACATTAATGACACAGCATTGCACTGAACTGCAAACAGTGCAAGTGAGCGTGTGACTACACCCTAAATTACATTGCAGTAAGGCTCTCCATCATTGGTCTGTTCTTTTTTCATACCAGTGTAAAGGCCAGTTTAGCTGGGGTGTATATATTGTGTGTCCAGTCATCCCAGGATTTGACCCTATGTGCAGTTTCTTCCTTTAAGCTATATCTGAAACTTAGAATATGTACTGTGTTTCCTGAAGGGGAAAAATGCTAAGGAGAATAACTTGGTGATTCTCATTTTCATGCTGAGTGTAAATGACTTAGCAGGTAAACCCAATAACTTATTTAATATGAAACAATATAGCTGATAAAGAGGATCTAAGGGACATGAAAAAAAAGAAATAAAGAATTTGCCCAGCTATTGTACTAGGAATAATGCGCAAGATTTAGATTAAAGTATAATTTATTGTGTGAGCCATGTTGGAAGGGGATGCTAAGTTGGTTCCCAGGATGAGACAGCAGCCATAGCAAGCATTGTGTGATGTACATGCAAATGAGCTCATCCCAGGCTGCAAGGCCTCTTTCTAGTCAGGCAGCTCTTTTTATTTCTTTACCCAACTTAAAATTATTTTTTTAATGGTTTTGGAAGGAAGGTAACAAGAAACCCTCCACCCTGGTCTTTATCACACTCTCAGCTTAAAGAAAAGCTGCTGAAAAGTGGAGCCAGGCCACCTGAAACTGTGCGGCGGCGGCTGCTGGCCAGGCTCTGCCTGGCAGGATTACCATATCTGCAGCCCCAGAAAGTCCCCAGGACCCCAGGTAAGGCTGCTGGGCCCAGCACCAGCCTCCCCTACCCCACTCAGGGCAACTTGCTGCAGGCCAAACCGTGCGTGGCGTGGGCATTCCCCAGGGACAAGTAGCTACAGCACAAGGTGCACCGCTGCTACTTGTTGCTGGGGAACCAAATGTCCATACACATCTGGACGCGCTCTCAGTGAACAACTCTGAAGCCATATATGGCTGGTAAACTTACCACCCCCATCAGCAATGCCCTCGAGAATGGTACCCTGTACTGGGCTGCTCTGTGTTGGCTGCCTCCAAATGTGGAAGCAGTGTAGCCATGTACATGCACTACTTCAGGAAGGCTAATTGGCCCTGCTGAATGTCCATGCCAATTAGCAGATCCACAAGCTAATTCACCTCTAAAGAGCTGTGTGAAAATAGTGATTTTGCTTCCAGTTTAAGAAGCATCCTGTATAGAGCAGCACAGCATGCTAAAAGGCACCAATGCCAGGCACAACAATATTCTGTACCACTTGGACTTTCATAAGCACTGAAGGCTTCCTGCTTAGATCTGCTTAAGGAAGGAAGATGCAACCACCTGAACCTAGGTTTTCACCAACAAGGAGAGGACAGAGACTCCTGGTGTACTGGAGGTGACAGAAAGCAATATTAATGGATTTTGTCATGTGACACCTCATCGTCAGCAAGGAATGTCCAGGTGCATTTCTACCCTTCAGACTGAACTGAGCAATTGTGGGTGTGCTACTTTAACAAAAGGTCACTGCACTATGGTCACAAATCCTTGAAAATGCTTTCGTCTGTCCATCAGCAGCAGCTCCAGAAGCAAAAAACAGCTGGAGTGTGCCAGTTAATCAAATGATTGGTATCGTATATCTCATGTGGTTCCCATTTTTCAGCATTGGGAGTAAAAACCTACAAGCCTGCTTCCATTTTTTCTAATCTTTCTGTAGCAGATGCAATCCAGAAGACAAACAATTTCCTCTCTCTGATAGAGCAGATCTTAAGAAGAGCTCATTTTAGAGTTATGTTGCTATCTTTCAGGTTGTGTTTCATTTTTTTCTGTGCTATTTTACTACTTCCGTCTATCAGTCATACCCAGTGGCTTCTGAAATTCTGCCTCCAGCCAGGAAGAAAAGCAAGCGGCTGACTCTGTATAGCTGATGTAAGATGACATCCATGCTTTCACTCACTGAGGAGTGATTGTTTAGTGACTACCTGCAGGGAATTTTTTTTTTGATACAAATCTCATGGCAAGTGAACTCGCACATACAACCAACTCCATTCTCAGTTTAAAATATGCTTCAATTTAAAGTCCACCTGCAATACCAACCACCTAACCAAGAAGACCACAACCAGAACACTTTGGGCCTCAAGGAAAAAAAATCTAAATCAGTCATTCAGGTCATTCACAGTCTGAGGCATGATACTGCATTTATCAGTGCACTTCCTAACATCAAGTAAGTGAAGGGTAAAACCACTTCACAACCCAGTGTCTAAGGACAGATGCTCCCATTGGCTTCTATTTTCAAAGGGTAATAAAAGATGATAGATCTGGGACTGAGCTGTCTCACAGGAGGCAGAGGGCCAGCCAAGAGACGCAGTGCCTTTACTATTGATCACATAGAACCCTTCTGTAACAAGGAACCCAGACCCTGTTACCTGTATGCAACAGAGAGAGAGGAGAGGGGAGCAGACTCTTTCCGGGACTCTGTTGAGACTCGCAGGGTAAAGGGGAGGTCCCAAGGTGGGAGAAGACAGTAGATTATGGAATAGCTGCAGGGGACTAGGCAGCCAGGGACCCATAAGCTGCAAGTGCCTTTTGCATGGCTAGCTGCCTAGTAGAGATGTGCAAAGCTTTAGGTGCCGATTCAATTCGGAGGAGAGTTAGCCCAATTTGGTGACTGATCTCCGAATCCGAATCAAATCAGGGGACTAATTAAAAGATCCAAATCAATTCAGAAAGGATTTAGAGAGCTTTGGCAATTCGGGCAGTCCCTGCTAGCTGCTGCAGGGAGCTGGACACAGACTCCATGCTGGTAAGTAGGGGGTGGGGGAGAGGAGGCTGGAGGAGTGGGGAGAGGACCATGGGGGGACCCCTGCCAGGCCCCATCCCCTGCCTGATCCCTCTGCCCCCCTAAGTTGGGGCATTTTTTTTTTGTTTTTTTAAGGGCCAGGAGCTGGGGTGGGCAGGGCGCACCCACTCTCCCAGCCTCCCCATGGCTGCGCTGCCCAGCCCAGCTCCCAGCCCTTTAAAAACAAACCCACAAAAACCCCCGGACTCACCAGATCCTGCAGTGGCCTTAGGGCTTTGCGGGACTCATGGAAGAGCCCCCATGCAGTGCAGGGCAGTGGGGGAAAGCAGGGATCGCCTCCACCACCTGCCCGCCAGGCAGGAGCCAGTGAGTTCAGGATTTTGTTTTGTTTTTGTTTTTTTTTAAGGGCTGGGAGCTGGGGCAGGTGGGACAACCATGGGGAGGCAGGGAGAGTGGGCAGGGGGCTCATGGCAGAGCCCCCCATGTGGCGTGGGGCAGTGGGGGGCAGCAGAGATTGCCCCCCCCTCCCTCCTGGCAGCAGCCAGTGAGCTGGGGCTTTTTTTTTTTTTTCCCCAGAGCTGGGGCGAGCAGGGCTGCCATGGAGAGCAGACGGGGGATGGAGCCTGTGTGATTCGGAGATTCGGCCAATTTGGCAGCAGCTGAATCTCTGAATCAGATTTGGCTGAATCACCAAATCAAATCACTGTCCCCTAAATCAGCCGAATCCAAATCCGAACCCAAATCCAAAGCAAATACTAGCCGCTTCGCACAGGCCTACTGCCTAGCAATAGGACAACAGGGCAGAGCTGTGGTTAGGCAGCAAGGGTACTACTACAGTTTGGCCACAGAAATGGTAGTAAGTTGCTCTGAGGCTGAGAAGACACACCAGCAACCCGTCAGAAGAGCATCTAACTGGAAGGGGAGGAGCCAGAGGATATAAACCTGGGTCCCTGAAGCAAGGTGGTATCACAGCCTTGAACTCTTCAGGAAAAGGAGTTCCTGCCAGCTCAGGCTGGTGAGGAGTGGGAGCTGCAGGCTGTTGCAGATATTTCCAGGGCTAAGAAAGCTAGCCTGGTAGTGGTATGATGACCCAGAAGGGGAGAGTTTGAGTTTAAAGCAGTTGCTTGCATTTTTGTTTTTGTTTTTGTTTTATACTGGGGGACTGGGAGGGACTAAGGGCAGAGGCCACAAGCAGAGTGCTGGTCAGGTACTTTCTGTTGTGGGGTTGAGGCCTGGATAGCCAGGACCTGAAATAGTTGGCCTGAATCAAGGGATCTCAGCTAGAGAAAGAGGGACCAAAGCTGAGAAGGTTGAAGCCCAAACAAAAGTTAGTACCTGAGACGCCCAGTGTTGATTAGGTATAAACAAGAGGTGGGGTGGAAGAAAAGAGCATGAGAGGGGGAACCATGAATGAGGCATTGGCATGGCTAGGAGGGGTTCCAAGGAGGGCATGATAATAGCCCTAAGGCATCCAGAAAAGGGCTAACCTGGTCTCAAGGGCAGCTTCCCTCTGAACAGACACTGGTTACCATCAAATTGTGGCAGATGAGAAGTAGAAGGCAGAACAGACTGGGTAACATGGACAAGAAAAGATGGGATGAAAGTCCAGACCCATCCCAGCAGTGTGTTGGATGGGAACTTTAACAGACTTCTTTGCTGAGACTATAGTAGGAGGAAGTTCTGAAGGACCCAAGGGCATAAAATAGCTGGTAAGGTGCTTCAGCTCTTGGCCCAACAGCATGGAAGCAAACCAGCAGGTACAGATGTTAGCAACACAAATGGTATAGGGGCAGTAGAAACAGTCTGAGGAGCAAAAAGGACTTTGTTGGCCCAGCAGCAAATGACCTTGGAGGGTCTTGCCCTCTCTACTTGCCACTCATAGACCATGGAAGGGAGGGCAGAAGCCAGTCTCAAGGGGCTCACCCCGATGAAAGTCATGAAAGACAATTACTTGGAATCCTTCACTGAAACATTTGAGAGGGTGGCAGAAGTAGCTGGGTGGGACAAGATGACCTGGGCCATCCACTTAGGGAAGTTACTAATTGGAGCAGCCCATTGGGTTCTCCCAAGAGAGGAAGCCCAACACTACAATAAAGAAAGCTATCTTCAGGAGGCTTGATATACTGGCAGGGCACTACCGACAGAGATTTCAGTGTAGAAAAAAGGAAAAAGCATGAGAAGGAGAGCCCCTAGAAAGGAGCAGACGGGGAACCATCACTGAGGCATAGGCATGGCTACAGGGGTGGCAAGGAGGCCAGAGGGATAGCCCTAAGGCACCCAGGAAAGGACTATCCTGGTCTCAAGAGTATAGTCTCAAGCCTTGTCTAAATACACACTGGTTGCCACTGGGGGAAGAGGGGAGAAGAACTAGGGTGCTGAGGGAAACTCCAGCGCCTAGGGCCTGCCAGAGGGAAGAGCTGGGAGCCAAAGAGCCTGAGCCCAGAGAGAGGAAAGAGAATTATGTTAGCTGATCACCTGCGAGGCATGGGAGTGGGTACTGGAAAGGATGATGCCCTTGAAACTAGCCCTTAAGGCAATGACCCTAAACACCTGTGGCTCTGCAAGTAAGACCAGATTTGGGAAGCCCTGGGGCAGCTTCCCTTTTATCAGAAATTAATATCAAGACACAGCAGGTGAGTAAAAGGGAGAGGGCCCCAAGGGGAGCCAGATCAACAAAAGTTAAGTAGCCAACAGAGGTGTCGCAACTACCCCTGGGACAGGCACTTGCTATACTTGCCCCTTCCCCCTAAATCAGGAATCTCTAATTGTGGAATTATATATATGTTTGTGTGAAGGACATCTGTGTATCTTGATTAAATCATTAAGGACCAAATTAGGGAAGTTTTACATGGAATTGTGCATTATTTCATAAGTCATCTGACTGAAGTCAATTAGGCTATTTGTAAAATAAAGACTGGCCATTAAGAGCACTTATACAAGTGCGGGGGGTGGGAGGAAGGGGGGGGCATTTTAATTAAAATGACTCCGAGCTCCACTTTAATTAAAGCACCCAGAATGGCATGTGTATTAGCATCCCCACACTGAAAAATGGCAATGGGGGCACTTTAACTAAAGCTTGTCAAACAGACTTTATTTAAAGTGCCTGGCCACACCACCATTTTTCAGCATGGGGATGCTGATACACATAACACTGGAGTTTGCTGGATTGTGGTAATTACCACCCTCCAACAAACTCAATTTAATTGAGTCTGCTCCAATGCGCTGTAATTACAGCACGTTGGAGCAGCCTCAGTACACTTGTATAGGTGTCCTCTAGTTCTAGAAATAGCTGATTATCTTTCAGTGCTTTCTGATTTCTTCTGCTATTTTTCCCTTTTGCCTTTAATGTTAACATGTTTGTCTTCATCGTTAACATACGTACACACAGCCTCTCAAACTTGATTATAACCACTTCTTGATTTTTCTGTTCTGCTTTTATCACACCTGCTGATAAAGGCTTTTGTACTGCAGCAAGAGCAACAATTTGCTATTCCCACTATTTTCTCCATTGAGTTTTTCAAGAACTCAGTGAACTGACTGTACAACCAGTTCAGCAATACCTCATTGCTCTAATGGCTTAACTGCTCCCTTTCTTGTTCTTCCATATTCCATGGGGAGAGGGACACTGGGTAAGGAGCATTCAGAAAAATACAAATGTAGACATCAACCTTCTCCAAGAATCTGTATTTGCTCAATATTTGTGACCAGTTAACCAGACATTGATTACAAACTGATAACCAAAGGCAGCATAATTTAATCAAATAGGTCTGTTTGCCTTTAACTGCTCTGAATTGTTATAAATAACTGCAATGTTAACATACATACACGGGCGCACACGTACACACATGGGGCAAACACAAAGTGGGTGCAGTTGTATCCCTCTTTGATTTCTCCTCCATGCAAAGTCTGAAACCAACTGCCTGGAAGTAGCAGCAGCATTTCTAGTCAGGCAGTAGGTAGGGAGTCAATTGACTTAGTGGTTCATTAAAATCTACCTGATTCTAGTTTCCCAACTTTAGATACCTTAAAGGTATGAGATTTTCAGAAGGAAGGTGATTGGCCCTCTATGAAAATGGGGCCATTTGGATATCACAAGTTGTCTCAGACCAGTTGCAGTCATTGCAGTGAAATTCAGAAAGGCTGCAGCCCAAATACCCTAGTCTGGAAGGAGGAAAAATACAAGTCCTAAAGGGTGGCTATGAAAAGATGGAAACTTAGAGAAGGCCATTCAGGAGGCTAAAAGTGGATCAGAGGTACAATTACCTACAGAATTGTGAAAAAGAACATGATTATTCAGTCACCTCTGCTTCTGGCTGAGATTGTCCTTATTCTTCAAAATATGAATCTTCCTTTCCCTCCATCCCCATAACTATGCCTCAGCCTCTCCCATACCGAATTATGAAAGGTAGGGAGTGTATGTCAGGCTGGGTGCAAATTGCTTTCATACTTCAGTTCCAGCTTTCAAGGGCAAAGATAATGAATTGAATACTGTGCAACTGTTACTTTTACAGATAAAATATGCTACAAAAAATGGAATCACCTTATACTTACAACTGCGCTCATCACAGTCCACTAATGTATCAACTGCTGCTAAGTGATAACAGGCTACCTCTACCAGATATCTTCTCAATAGTCAGCAGCAATATGAATTATGAAAACAATGTATTTTAAAACATATGGAAAAATTAATCGTTAATGCCTTGCACAGAAATAGATGCTTTGATGTGCTAAGGTTATACATAGAAGCATAATACTCAAATAAGTATAGTATACACAAGAGACAAAGTGTTGAATAATCAGACATTCATAATAAGAGATAAAAAGACCAATTACCACATTTACTTGAATACAAGACAATCCTGAATATAAGATGACCCCCTAATAATTAGATTCTCTCTCTGGAAAATGTATAAATTTGATACAATTTTCGAGAGACAGAATCTAATTATTGGAGGTTTGTCGTATATTCATCAACCACCTGCTGCTACATCAGAGAAAATAAATTTGGGGGTCAGGTAGCCCCTTCCCCCTCTCCTTACTGTCAGACCTTGCTCTCCCAAAGCATGTAGAAGTGAGGAACAAATTTGAAAGAACTTACCTTGAAATAAACATAGCTGTAGCAATTTGCATATAGTGCCCATAGTCTTAATTCACCCAGAAATGACTGATTTTTACCTTTTTTGACACTTCTGCAAGCTTTAGTAAAGGTACTCCTTAAAGGTACCTACTTATATATTGTACAAACTATACATATTAGTTCAAAGCCAAAAGGCTCATTATTTACCATATGTTTGGTTGGGCTGGGCCCCAGCAGAGTCAACAGCATACTTATGACGGGAACTGGATGTTTCTGTCATGAGTCTTGGGATGTTCCAAAAAATTATATGCAGATGAGACGCAGGGCAGCCTGGTCCAACTTCATTTCATGGAGGGCAGGGCCACTCTAAACATATGCAATAGGCTGAGAGAAGGGATGACAGAAGGATTATGGCTAAACTGTTTGAGGCCCCATGTGGTGATGTTTGCCATACATTTCAGGCAGGTACCATAGGAAATAAGTGCAACTCAATTGTGGCAGCGAAGAGGAAGTTGAAATGTATGCAGTGCAGTGGCTCATCATGACTTGAAAAAGAGTCTGCACTGAGCACAATGGGCACTACTATATGTATTATTCAGATAGGCTGCATTACCCTATGTTCCCATCAGCATCTCAGCCCAGGGTAGGGGAGACACCATTATGAACCGTGGCCAAGGTAATGCTATTAAAAATGGCACTGTGTAGTAGAGGGTTGCACCCTTGTCTGTATGCAGATAGGACTCCCTACGAGACCCTCATAGTTAGCTTCCCACTAGCCAGCTTCCAGTGGGAGGATCTCAGCTACACACCAACTTCATGGAAATGAGAGATCCCTCCCTAGTTTGCTCCTGTAGCCATATGGCCAAGGGCGAGCAAAGCTTGGGGGCATCCGAAACCCAAGCTTCTGGGCTTGGGCCTGCACATAGGATGCCTGCCAAAGGATTTGGAAGCATCTGAAGCCCCAGGTGGGGGTGGAGGATATTTGCCGGTAGTAATGACTCATGGATTTGTAATTGATTTGGCTGATTCGACATGGAACATGAACATTTTTTCTCAGCCCAGGAGAAATACCATGACCACCCAGGTAGTTTGCCTACTGACTGGGGAAAACCACGAACGTGGCAAGGGGTAGTACCCTGGCCAAGGTAATGCGTAACTAGCCTACCACTTTCACTTCCAGTGGGAAGATCTTGGCTATACGCCGACTTTATGAAAATGGGAGACTTCTCCCTAGCTTGCTCTTGTGACCGTACAGCTGAGGGCAAGTGAAACTAAGGGGCATCCGAACCACAAGCCTCTGGGGTTGGGCCTGCATGTAGATATGTCTGCCAACGGATTTGGAAGCATCTGAAGCCCCAGGCAGGGTTGGAGGATGGTTGCAGGTACCAGGGACACATGTGGTTCTTGAATGACTCACAAATTTGGAGTTGATTTGGCTGATTTGACTTAGGACACAACAAATTTTCCTTTAAAAAAAAACCTCTCAGCCTTTTTTGGCTAAAATCAAATGTAGCATTTTTGGTACCAAGGGAAGGATATCAGGAATAGCTCTAGCCCTCCTGGTGCAGCAGTATCTCAACGTCTGGTGCCAATTCCCTGTGGAGGGAAGACCTGCCTGCTTTGGGTTTTTTTTAGAGCCACAAAAAAGAAAAAGGATTCCATCAGCATGTTTGCCCCATATAAATCATGTACTTTATAGCTAGGCTTAGTGCTGACTGCATTTAATCAGCTTCATAGTTGGTTTCCATTACTGAGCACATGCTGCTTTTAGCAGCAGTTCAAAGATAGGCAATGTATTTAATTTGGGTTCCTTGTATGCATGTATAAGATGAGATGCTTTTTCCCCCATGTTGACTGGGGTGGGGGGAGAACTTCATCTTATACTTAAGTAAATACAGCAAGTCCACCCCATAAACATAAGTTAGAGGCATAGCCCCACACCACTCACTTTGCCCTTCTTAGGTAACAAGATGACAACATGGACTGGCCAAATCTATGCCACCCACCACCCTTTAACCCCATTATAAATGAGGTGTTAGGGGGGAGAAGCAAGAGGGCTGGATAGAGTGACAGTCTCCAGATGGGGGACGCTCCCTAAACCAGTGTTGTGGTGGCACATATTTGGCAACCTCACCAGGCACTCTAACATGTGGCTGGCAGTCGCCCTGCCCCACCTATATGCCTAGCAGAATGTGGATATGGTGTACAATATGGCCAAGTCACAGATGGAGGCAAAAATATGTGTTAACCTAACCTTTCCCAATGGTAAGAAGAAATCATGATAAAATGTGCATAAAGGACACATTTCTCTAGGGCTCTCAAGCCAGCCCATTTCACCAGGTATAACATCACTAAAACACAAATATGAAAACAAAAAGTGAAGATAATGTCTCAAAGTGGCAATGAAAAAAATGTCAGAATTTTTTACACGAGACCTTCCTCACATTCAACAATACCTTATTTTACAAAAAGGCAGTTGAAATCAATGGAGCTGTTCATGGCATAAGGTATCACCAATGGGGCAAGATATTCACAGCTTGTCCCAGAGATAAAACAGAGATGTCCATATCATTTCAAACTGCACTAGGCAGTCCCACTAATGAAAAAAATAGGCTGGCAATACATGAAGCAAGGCTGTAGAGAAGACAATCTCTACTGACATCTATAGCAAAATGACTGAAAGCTGACATCTGGTAAATATTGCAGGTAACACTCTTATGTAATTCCCACTATATATATATATATATATATATATATATACATACACCATATATATATGGTATATATATACAAATATATATACCATATATTTGTAATGGTATATATTATGGAGCCACTTATATATTATAATGTGGACGCTCTCATTAAAAGTTTACCTAATTTCTCACTTGCTAGACAGCACAAACTGCTGGGAAGCCTGTAGGATTCAGATGCTATATAAGGAAAATGGCAGTGAGAAGCTATGCCACCTAACAGGAGGTACATGGGGTTGGGAGACCTCTAATCCCAAAGCTGAGGCTGATTCTGTGCCACAAGGATTTGCTTCAACATTTTCTGTCTTCAGTTTTCCTGGCTGTAAAGTGGGGCTGAGACTTAGTTTTAATCTGTGCCACAGGAAGCCAGATTCAAGAGTCTGGTTCAAAGTTCCCTAAACTTAAAAGACGCCTGAAATCAACCTCTTTAAAGTCAATGGGAAAAGTCATTGACTTCACAGCACTTTGTATCAGGTCCTAATTAGGGGATGTTTGCACCATGGAAAGAAATTTTAAGTCCAAAGCATATTAAAATGTAAGCAAGATTATTCTTATTATTTAATCATTCTCTGATCCCTGCCAAAAAATACCATGAACATCTGATAACTTTATTGTCTAAAGATTCCACTATACACCCTTTTCTGATTGAACAGAACAACATTTTAGAGCTATTACGATTCTTTTATTTGTAGCCTGTTAATAATGAAACTGTTATTAAAGAAATGTCATTGGGGAGGAAGAGAGTTTGCTTGGTTTTCTGGAACAGGAACTTATTCAGAAGAGAAATGCCTATTATTATCTCTTCCATTTTTCTCTAGTGCGTTTATTCATGTCCTGCCCACAGGAGAAACTGATGGTTTCTGATGAAAGAATAAGCTGTTCCAAAACAAAAATGTAGATCAAAGACAGAAGGATCTCAACCAACAGGGGATATCAGCTAGCAAAAAAGAATGAAAGGTAATGCACTACTGAAGGAGGAAACCATTTTGTTCAGTCAGAGGCACAGAAGATAAAAGCTTGCTTCTTTTCAAAATGTCTGTTCATTTCACACCCAAGACATTCAGGGCAGCATTTTCCAGCATCAGTATCAAAGAGCTAACCACACATGCAAAATGTACTGTAGTCTTTACAAAACAGATACAAGCATGTTAAAAGTAGGATCTCTGCAAGCACACGAACCAGCTTGCTTAACCAAGAAGGGGGAGGGGGTTGGATCCACAGAGACCAGGCATGCTGCTGAGTCAGATTATTTAATTTTAGGCAGCAATTTTTTCAACTTGTATCTTCTTCATGTTGTCAGTCAACTTTTGCACTCTGCCAGACTCCTCACCCTCTGGCAGAGCGACCATTTGCCTGACTCCAGAGCAGTTGCCCCCAGATCCTTTTCCATGCAGCCAGACACGGTTCAATGCTACTGTGAGCTCATCCATAGGAATTATCCTCCATTTTTGTGCCTCACTTAACATACCACTTTGTCATACCTATGACTCTGTTGATTTATATACAAATCCCCTTTTGTTCCCCTTTCTCTAGCCTGTCAGTCTGTTTACAAACTGAGATCTTTGGCACAGGGCCCTTCTTTTTGTACATCTGCAAAGCATCTAGTAGCATGTCTTGAGTACTCCAAAAGGTATTATGAAGCGATGTACTGTTGCTTCTCTGTTGGACTTCTGTGTGTCCCCATTGGATTGGCTGCTTCTCATATGTATACTCATGGAAGATGAACCTGAACCAAAACCCTTTGCATCTCAACTGCCAGGAGCTTTTGAGGTTCCTAATACAGACCTAGATCCACAGTTTGCAAATGGCTTCTATCTTTACAAGGGGTTGAACACTGCTGTGTACAGCATTATAAGACTTTGTGTGGGAGTAAAAACAGCTGAAAGGCAGATGCAGATACAGATGTGAATTTAAGGGCTGCAGCCCATTTCTAATGCAAACACAGATGCTCACTCCACTAAATCATTCTGGAACCCTGGAGAGTGACACAGGCAAGCAGTATTTCTCTTTCTTTCTCTGATGTATAGATCCATGACACCAGATTAAGATGGTTGGATACTTGGTCAGGAGAATAGTTTAGAGATTATGATGCTAAAGCGAAGTCTACCGAAGCTTGTGCATGATTATCAGACTGAATCATCTCCCTGAAAATAATTTTTCTTCTTCTGAAGTCCCAAACTCTTCTGATAGAAACCTTCTTAATTATAACTGTGGCAATATTTGAATTTCACATCTATCCATCTTACTATTCAAAGATGGCAAAACAACTTACAAAATCCGATGTGGCCATGTCTACACTGCCTCCAGGCACCTGTGAACCACATCCCTTGTACTTGCTCCCACTCAAGTTCCAGAAATAAGGCAATGGAGGTATGTTAGAGTGGCCTTGAGCCTGTGCAATAAGCACACCAAAGACAAAAGACTTCAGAGCAGCCTTGGATACCCACCGAGCACTATTCTATAACTTCTACATCTTTCTGTCTCCATGCATCAGCATACACAGAACAAGAATGAACAGGCAAAGGTGTGTTTCATACCAGCGCTTCTAGGCTCATCTTGGAGACAATGTAGACGTGCCCTAGGCATTACTATTTCTCATTCACAGATTCAACAGGAGAGAGACCTGAATACTGAATGTCTAGGATACTGGAGAAGCTGAATGACTAGCCCAAGGTCATACAGTGAGTCAGTGACAGAGCCAGACAAATTCCAGGTCTCCTAACTCCCAGTTACCTGCTCTAATCATTGGGGGGAAAATGCCTCCTGTAATACTGCCAGAGAAAAGCTGTTCAGCTGGTTTTGTGAACATGTACAGGTGTCTGACTCAGGGAAAATAATCTTACTTTTTTTCTTTTAAGTTACAGTAACTGACTATATGAAGGTGCAACTGAAAATCTGGCCTACTTGAATTATCAAGGAATGGTAGTGACCTACCTTACTGGAAGATTAGACAAGGGGGGAGGGAGGGGAGGTAGCTAGTTATATAATCCTTTTACTCAGTGCTGCCAGTGCAATATTATTTCACATCATTTGCTCCTGCTATGTGGCCTGGAAATAATTCCCTAGAAGAGGCTGGCTGATCTGTTCTAGAGACACAGCACTTCTTTTGAAAGAGTTATGGGCCCCAGATTTAGACTTTGTCTAAAAGGAATTATAGCAAACCTAATATAAATGTAAATGTTTTCATGGGGTGCCTTTCAATTTAATGGTCAATTAAAGCAGTTTTCTTTGGGATTTAAGCATTTGCCAGTAGTGCTGTGAACCTAAACACAGTGGCATTGTGCCACTGTTACATGCAATCTAGTAAGTATGGATAGTGTTACAAGACAGAGATCTGGAATTGGAGCATCAAAGCTTGAGGTCCAGGTTCAACAATGGGGATTAGGTTTGAGGGCACGGTTGTCCTTTGATCTGTTCTTCTGCAGAATCCAAAGTGTGTTTTGGAGAAAGGGGGGGGGTAAAAGCAGGGAAGACAGGTGTTATAGTGCCATGTTTGTGCCTTGTTATTCTGTTGGGAACCAGATCAGCCTCCAATACATGCTGAAGCATCCTAAGGGCTGCTCTGACTTATGCCAAATGTTAAACCTAATGGGTTCAAGATGGGCAGAATTCAGACCACACCCTCATCTGTGATATCCTCTATGGGCACCTATACACAAGCAGTGAGGCTGCTTCAACACACTGTAATTACAGTGTGTCAGGACAGACTCAATCAATTGAGTCTGCTGGAGTGTGGTAATTACTGTGCTCCAGCATCTCGTGTATCAGCGTACCTGTGCTAAAAAATGGCAGCTGGGGTGCTTTAACTAGAGCTCATTGAATGAGCTGCTCATTGGAGCCACTCTAATTTAAGCCCCCCCACCACTCTAGGAGCACGTGTGCTTAAGTTTCCTGTGATGGAGAATGCAGGCTGTATTATCTTCCAGATGCATCAAACTTGCAGAGAGGAACTAGCTGGATTCTCTCTTGGAGGAGTAGCCTCACCCATCCAGAGTGAAGAGATTATATCTTGGCGCATCCACACAAGATGTTTACTGTGCAGTTGCCTAATTATCTCCCAGATGCATCACACTTGCAGAGAGGAACTTCCCCTAATATGGCACTGAGTTGAATGGATTTGGGATTTGACTTCTTCTGCTTTCCTCTCCCACCCCCTGCCCAGAAAAAAAGAAGGGAAAAAAAACTTTGGGAGAGAATTTAAGGGAAAGAAATCCCCATATGATTTCCCCTCAGAGAGACTAATTTCTATAGTTCTGTTAGGGGAAGAGGGTTTGCAGCACTCAGAGGACTACTCGTTACATCCTCTATATCCTCTGAAGGCCAAGGTCACCTGCAAGGAACTCCTTTGGTGCTATTGTTCAGGACCCTTACTGCTCCTTGGTAGTGCAGCCTGTGTGGCGCAGGACTCTCCACCTGACAACTTTCCTCAGCACCTTGTTAGGGAAAATTCCTCTCTGCAGGTTTGATGCATCTGGAAGATAATGCAGCATGGGACCTTATCACTTTTCCTGGGATATTCTCTGCTACATTACTGAAGGGAAGAACTACAGCTCTTTCAGCTTTGTCCCGAATCTGCCTTCTTCCCTGTGCCACCTCTGAGCCCTTGAAGACTCCTTGGAGTCTGGGAAAAGAAGTGCTCCCATGCATGCAGCAAACCACCAGTCCCCACAGGAGATAACATCTACCATCTGCACACAGTTTACAAGAGCATAATAGATTCTGGTATAATGTCCCAAACTAGAATTTATCCAAGATGTACATCTAACCTCTCCATTTTTAAGGTGATACAGGATCCTTTATAATGCTCCTAAGGAGGCAGGATCAGTTTTACTTTTCCTTCTAACCCAAGCACTGCATATTGTTGTTGTTCTACAGGCAATGAGGCTCAGGTGTCTGCAAAAGGCACAGAGCTATCACATCCAGAACAGACCTCATGCTCTGGAAAAGTAGTGAGGTGAATTGTTGGCTCCTCACTCATATCCGTGACTGCTTCATTTCCAGACCAATGCATAGCATCACCCTTTTAGAATTTACATTGCTATTATCTATCCTATTAAACTACATTTTATCAGATTAACTGAGAGTGGCCTCTGTTTGCCCATGAATGCCAGCATTAACTGCAACACAATAGGAGTACAGGCCTAAGCCCATTTGTTTTGCACATAGCAAACCTGTCAGCGGAGCTGAAGTGTTGATGTCATCTTCTGACTCAGTGACAGTGACTGTCACTGGTGTCACCCAGCATTTCAAATCCATCAGCATCCCCTCTCCAAATCTAACCTATTATTTGTTCATTGTCATCAGATTTTGCCCAAAGGAAGGGAGGAAGAACAGGGTGACATCACCTGCTTAGTTATAAGTGGGCAGAGGAAGGGTCATCTCCAGTGAAGGCATCAGGGGCAAAAAAATGATGTTCTGAAAGAGTCTATTAACAAGCACTGAGCATTAGTGAGTGCTACATGCTCAGAACCTTGTCAGGCAGCCTCATAAAAAGGAAGTGCCTGTTCTGTGGCAGGTTCTGAATTGTATGTACATCTCAAGTTGCTGTTCTACCAAGGGGCATCGTTAACACTTTTCCTGGAGTGACAGTACAAGAGGCTCTAAGTATAACACCTTAAATGAAACTTCTCCATAAAAATAGGGCTAAAAATGTGAAGGGGCAAAGTCTATTGCAAAGAAATGGATAATACTTCAGGACCAAGCTGTGCCTCTTTGACTTAAAATGGTGAACAGTTAGTCCCACAGTGATACCAGGGGCTTCAATGGGGTTGCTTCCTATGTAAGGGGTTCCTAATCAGGCCTTGGAGTCCTGGAAGATTTAGGAGAATACCAACATGACTAGTCACGAGCAATGCTGTGCGAAAAATTTGGAAAAAATATTTAAATCGATGGATATCAGTGTTTACCTATGGCTGGGTTAAATGAACTAATTTCATCCGATCTTGGAAGCAAGCCTGTTGGGTATTTGTTGGGAAACTACCTGGAAGCCCCGAGCACCACATGCACAAGCAAAGACTTGCAGTTGAATAACTGGCTCCAAATAAGACTGCAAATAAATGGGAAGACTTCACTTAGCTGAAGAGAATAAACTGAAAAACAAAAACATCCCTGTCCCTGTGTTTGGGCTATGAATTGATGGGAATCTTCCCATACAAGTTTGTTATTCAAAATTATTTGTTTAAAATGTTTCTGTGCATAATTCTTAGGCATTTGCAGCAGTGCAACGTTCCAGCAGCTGCAATTAGACATTTCAGGTCATTTAGTATTGTTTGTGTTCTTTGACTAAAGGAGTGCAACTCAGGGAATCTGCTTTCCAATGCAAACTATTTGTGTTTACATATTTAAAAGGCACAGTTGTGAATAATCTCTAACTTTCTCTGAAAACTGTACATTTGCAGAAAACATTCCGACCAAGAATATATTCACAGAAAGCAAACTCAGAAGGGACCTACCACAGTATAAACAAATTCCTTTAGAAATGTGTTTGAGTAATTTTTGCCACCTTCATTCCATCTTTAATTAGGAAAAAAAGTGGACATTTAATATAAAAATATGTTCTCCCTGCTTAAACCAGTGGTTTGCAACCTTTTTAGCCTTAAGGCACTTGTCATTAGATTCAAGGCACCCTTCAGAAAATCCCAGATCTTAGCTTTTGTTTGTTTCTTATTACAGAAAAATAATAGAACTATTCCGTTGCAAAGAATGCAGAAAGACCATAAGAGGTCAGAACATTGTTGACACTATGGATTTTTAGTTGACATTTTGGGGTTTATCTTCTGATTTATGTGTGTGTGTTTCCATCGTCGTGGCATCCTTTAAAAGATCTTACAGCACCCTAGGGTGCCATAGACCCTGGTTGGAAAGGACTTCTTAAACTCTATTTTAAAATATCTCTCAATATCTATCCTTCCTGTTCCCTACTTCCAACAACTTCCTTACTGCAGTGGTGCTATAAGGTGAGGCATCACTTTTTTTTAACAGGAGGGGTAGGCTAATAGGGTAGTCTGCTGACTTCTGCAGAGTTACTGTACTGCATTATTTACCTAATGCAAACAAGCCGACTATCAGCAGAAGGATGGACCTACAGCCTTCGTTTATTAATTGCCAGCAGCCAAAACATAAATAGATTAAAAGAGCCTTCCAACCCAAAGAAAACCAATGCTTTTTACAAACAGAAATCATTTGTGCCACCACAAAAATGCAGACACCAGCAGCACTCATTTAGGCTAGGGACACACATCACACATAAACTGGTTTAAGTGATCAGAAACTGGTTTAAACCTGTAACAGAATAGATGTTCAGTGTACATAAACCAGTTTGAAAATGGCTGAAACCAGTTTGAGATAAACCTGGTTGAATGTAGTATCAGACTTAACCGATTCAGCTCAAACCAGTTTATGCAATGTCTGTCCCAGACCTCTTGCTGGTTTAAGATAATTCAGACTCCCCCAGCATCCCAGCATGCTCTCTGGACTGGGCAGGGCTCTCTGGTCCACAGCAGGGCTGGCCCCTCCCCTCTGCTCCCTGGTTTCAGTTAGGGAAGACTGTGGGCTTCCCGCCTCACCACTCGCTGCAAGCAGGAATTCCCTCTTCCCCTCTGCCTTTCAGAGAAGTGTCTATGTATTAGCTAGCAGGCCACATGCTGGCTATGGTTCATGCTGAATCAACAGGTAGAATCAACAGGCAGAATCAACAGGTAGCTGGTAATGTCCCTGTGTTGTTTTCTTAATGGGGTGATAAACACTGAGTTAGGGGTGATAAACACTGTTATCAAGTCTCTGCTGAGCTAATCAGAGCATCCTTCAAGGCATGGCCATGCCCCCTAGCTCACTTCTGTGGAAGGAAGGGAGGGCAGCTCTAGCGCCTCCCAGCTTCTAGCCTGAGCCACTACAGGCAAGTGCCTGCATTTCTGGGATGTCTGTCCAGTTACAAAACTGATTTAGTCTAGCCAGGTTAGACTAACCTGCAAAGATTGAAACAATTCAGGCTTAGGCTTTTTGAATGCCTGTCCCTAGCCCCTATGACTCTTAAGCTGAGCCCTCAAGAATTGAGACACTTAAACATATCAGTCATGTTTTAAAACCTAACCTTGGCTGAAAGCCCTCCAAAATAAGTTGTCTTTGGGGAAAACACATCATTTTTTTCTTTCAGAGAAAGGTTTTTCCTTTTCTCCTTTTCTTCTTTCCCAAGCAGATACAAATTATTCAGAAAGCATTTGCAAAATGTCAAACATGGTGAGCATCTGTCTTTGCCTCCCTAGATTTCAATCTGGGGACCCCAGTGGCTGGTTGCATTGGAGGCTTATTTGCTAACATTAGTTCACTGATCCGCATTTTCCTCAGGGGCCCATGCTGGCAAGCATGAGGTTGCCTCTGGCTCCAAATCTGGCACATGGTTCAGACTGCTTGAGGCTTCCAGGACATCATTTTCTTTTGGCTTACTGATTAATTTGCTTGTTTTCATCTGTTTGCAAATAAACCCTTGCTTAAAACCTTCTCTGGGACTTTTGTCAGCCTTCTGCTGGTGCAGGGGGTGCTTCTCTTTAACTTACTGACTGACCTTCACACAATAGGCCACCCCATATAGTCATAATATTTCCACGCTTCAAAAAAACAAGGATTGACCATACAGTCTCTCTAGTGATTAACTATATCTGTTTTTCTCCCACTAGGGACTGCTAATACCTGATGCTTGGGAAGAAGATGAAATCAATGGAGTGCAGTGCACACAGGAGAATGGGAATTCCCTTTATATCCATTACAGAGAATCAGTTTATACCCCAGACAATGAGATCTAAGTCTCCCTGTCTTAGTCTGCAAAACTACAAACAAGATTATTGGTCATAAAATCATAGCACTTTCTGAGCTTTGGCTAGTCTTAAACATTGTACTACAATGAATAGAGAGATGTCATAGATTTCTAGGGTCGGGAGGAACCTGGCAGATCATCAGGTCTGACCCCCTGCTTCAGGCAGGAAAGAGTGCTGGGGTTAAGTAACCCCAGCCAGATGCCTATCCAATCTCTTCTTGAACAGCTTTAAGGTAGGGGAAAGCACCACCTCCCTTGGAAACCCATTCCATATTTTGGCAACCCTTACCATAAAGAATTTCTTCCTTATGTCCAATCTATATCTATTCTCCTTTGGTTTGTGGCTGTTATTTCTAGAAACCCCGAGGGGTGCCCTAGTAAACAGAGTGCCCCCTATTCCCTGCTGCCCCCCCCCGATGAGTTTGTAGACTGCCACAAGATCACCTCTCAGCCTTCTCTTGGGGAAGCTGAAGAGATTCAGGTCCCGCAGTCTGCCTTCATAAAGTCTTACCTGTAGGCCCTCAACCATATGAGTAGGTCCTCTGGACCCTCTCAAGGTTATCCACATCCCCCTTGCTTATTACCTCATCACACTGGCGGCTCATGTTCATTTTTGCATCAACCAGGACTCTGAGATCTCTTTCCACTGCCATGGTACTCACAATGGTACCCCCCAGTCTGTAGGTGTGTTGGAGATTCTTTCTCCCCAGGTGCAGCACCTTGCACTTATCCTTGTTAAATTGTATCCTATTCTGATCTGCCCACTTCCCTTGTCTGTCCAATTCTGCCTGAATTCACTCCCTGCCCTCCAGTGTGTTAACTGTACCCCATAGTTTAGTGTCGTTTGCGAATTTGGACAAGGTGCTTTCAACACCCTCATCCAAATCACTGATGAAGATATTAAACAGCACTAGTCCAAGGACAGAGCCTTGGGGAACACCACTGCCCACATCTCTGAAGGGAGAACCCAACCCATCCACCACCACTCTCTGGTTGCGTCCCGTGAGCCAGCTTTTCACCCACCTTACTGTGAAAAAATCCACATCACAGCTACTCGGTTTGCTCATAAGAATTGGGTGTGACACTGTGTCAAAAGCCTTTTTAAAATCCAGGTAAATAATATGTACTTCCATTCCTGCATCTAAGCACTTTGTGACCTGCTCATAAAAAGAGACCAGGTTAGTCAGGCAGGATCTGCCTGCTATAAACCCATGCTGGTTGCCCCTTACCACAGTGCGACTCGCTGGCCCCCTGCAAATGTGATCCTTTATGATTTTTTCTAAAGTCTTGCTGATAATAAAGGTGAGATAAAATATTAGGACTCAGAATGGCTTAGACAGGGATGGTCCTGCCTGTATCAGGGTGTTGGACTAGATGACCTCCTGAATTCCTTTCAAGCCCTGTTTTTCTATGACCTTGGACATCCCTCATTTTTCACTGAAGTTCAGGTAGAAATTCTTAATCTGAACTATATTTTACAGCTAGTCCTCATACTGAGCTGAACCAACCAAATGTTTACATCTGGAGCCATGTGCCGATTTAGCAGCTCAAATAGCTTTAGGCATTGTGATGCCTCTGAAGAGCTACCTACAAGGTTGATTAGGATCTGGCCTCAAATGTTGACAAAGAAGTTTTATTCGGTATAATAATCCTGGATTTGCCCAGACTTCCATCTTCTGGGGGTACCATTTTGTGATTAAGAGTCCCAAAAGCAAAAGCAGAAAATAAGAGACAGCAACTCATGCACACAGCAGCTGTAAAAAGGGCACATGGTCATTGAGGCTTGGGAGTCAAAGGTGGACAGATACGATGCTCTTGCTGCATCACGCCCTTATGTGCTCTTGGCTAAAGAAACTGGTGTAGCTTTACTGAGCCAGCTCAATGGATTGCTGGGCTCAGGAAGACCTTTGACGGTCCTGGACTGGACTCATGTAGAAAACTCAGAATGGCCAATGTGGCTATCATACCTATGTATTTCATTTTAGAGACCAGAACTGTCTTCACGTAAGATTTCTGTAGAATTTTTACTTTGATGATACAATGCAGCTACAAATCCCAAAATATTCCATAAACACTTAATAGGATTGAGGTGACCACAGAGTCAGATACGAAACTTAATCTTATCCTATGAATCAAATCTCTATTTCCCTGCAGAATATCCTATTTCTATATGATCCAAGATGACAACAGATGGGCCCTCTTAATTCCAGAGAAGAGCAATAGCCCAGAGGCAACAAAACTGGACCAGAAAGCAATAACAGATTGTACCTCGTCTGCTCTGTGCATATTCAATTGAAAATACACAGGAAGAATAAAGAAAAAGGGATGGAGTTAGCTGGGTTTGCTAAGCTGTCACTAGACTCCATCTTGCTAGGTACAAATCCCTCAGTTCTAGTCCATAGACTTTGGGAGGCAGGAATTAATCCATAACTAGATGTAGCGCTCAGACATTATATCAATGACTTGATACAAGCCCAGAGCACTGTATCCCTGTCTCTTCTGTACCACCAGTCCAGCTGGTTCATGACTTTCTGTTGATTATTTTCAAAGGAAAACACTGCCAAAAACTTTCCTTTTCTTCAGGAAAATCAGACTAAAATATTTTGCTTCAGGTTATGTTGACCCAATTGAAAGATTTCAGGTAAACCACATTGGCATATTTTGTTTTAGATGAGCTTGACCTTACTCTTTATCCACCTGAGTTACCATCATGTTTCAGTAATTTTATAATTTATATGCTTCATTCTCCACTGTCCTTGAGATACTGGGTCACCTGGCTGGATTTCATGCCTATGCTATAGTGTTGTATCATCTCTGGCTTAATTGCTGTGGTGCACCACGGGAGGTGATGTCCAGCCACAGAACGGAGCACACCAAGGGGAATGGAGACAGAAGGCACCACAAAAGATTAAGCTTAAACAGTCCAATGTCAAACTCAATTTGAAATGTTCTGTTATATGGAAAGAATATAATTTGTCCCAAATTCAGTGTTTTCATTTCTTGTCCCAAATTACACTAAAAACAGACACTGAAATATCAATTTCCCACAAAAAATAAATTCCCATTTGCAATGAGCTCTAGACACCATGTTGGTCAGACCTTTCTTTAATATGTCTGAATTGTTTGCCTTCCCTGGCCTGACTTCTTCTGTTTCTGGGACCTACTGCCTGAAAAGGTCTCCAAAAACTAAGTTCTTGTTACTCTTCAGCCAGCAACAAAAGCACATGGTCCCTGCCCAAGCTGCATGGGTTTTTCTGAACATTGCTGCTGTGCCCTGAGCCAACAAGTTGCCATGCCCCCGGGCCCCCCTTCCCCCCACTTAACACATTGCCGGTTTCTGGAGTGGACTATCTAGATATCTCAGTTGCATCATGTAAGGCTGGAGTTACCCTGGGCTTATATCAATAAAATGAAGATAAGAGGTCAGTAGGTCAGCTACAGGGAGGCAACCAAGGTGCCAGCCCCAAGCACAAACTTAGAGGGAGTGCAAAATCCTGGTCCAGCTACTGCCATTGCCACACAAGACACCAAAAATGCCTGCTATGCCAGAAAGAAACAAAAAAAGTGACAATAAAGTACTGATATCTATGCAAATGATGACAAATACAGTTTGCAAGAGAGCTGTAAATGGCCTTCTTTGCACTAGGAAAATAGACTAAAAGAATTTTTATGAATGAATTATATTTGTTCCCTGATGGTGTTAAAAGGTACTGCCATGTACCGTGATTCTAAAAACACAACCATCTCTTGTTGTTAGCAAAGGACAGCTGCATCTGGCAAAGAGATTTCTTGAGTTCAGCATGCTGTGTGCAATGTAACCAAAAGATACATGCTCTGCAGTCTAGGTGACAGCCAAAATATTAAAGAGTTAATGCTTCAATGTTCCCTAATTGTAATAAAATGCCCATTTAACAACTGTTGCTCACATATTGCAAATCCACGCTGATGACCACTAGCACAGAAAGTTTATAGTGCCCTCTAGAGGCAAGCTGCCTTTTTATTAAAGAGATAGTAGCCTTGCTTTTCTACATTCAAGGGATCTTCCACAAGAGCAAGTTCCTATACCTCAAGTTATTTCCTATATCTCAAGTTATGAGCTGTGACAATACAAGAAGCTTCTGTACTCAGGATTCACATTGGCATTTGAATCCAAGTCAGGAGTGCTGTATTTTCTCTAAGCTTAATTCTGTGCAGCAGGAAAGCGGTATATCACTTCTGCATCCTAGCCTGCCTCTCTCCCCTGCTAAAATATATGTAGTCGGCTAGCTGAGAAGCATAAGACATGAAACTTCTTTTGCAAATATTGGACTAAGACATAAGGCAAGGAGAACAAAAGCCTGAAATATATGAACCCCTTAACAATTTGCCCCAAAGCTTAATCAAATCACATGCAAACTTGTAATAAAGTCCGGGCACACTTAATTAACATTGATTTGTTTTTTCCCCTCATTATTTTTCTTTTTTATATACCATTGTATTTTAAGGCCCTGGTAGGACCAGAAACAAACTTGCTATTATAAATAAAAGGTCACATTTCTGTCAGTTCTGTTTTGCTGATCTAAAGAGTCTGGGCTAGAGAATATTAACATAAAAGTATCCGAACTTGTTCATCCCACATTTGGAGCATTTAGAAGTGCTTCCGTCATTAAATAGCATCTGCAATTATCAGAGGATAAGAGGGAAAAGTGAAGATTCCAAACTCATCTATCTCTCTTGCTGATATCAGTCTGTCTGCCTTCCAAATAAAGAACACAGCACAAAGCACAGCACAAAATTAAGGAGAACATGAATAAAGGAAGTTCAAAACTGTTAGTATTTAATATCTTTTGATGTCTGGTCAAGATGCTTTTTTTCCTCCCCCCAGTTCTCAGAACTACACAAAGAGAACTCACAGCTTGTAACTCATCTTCAGCTCTGTTACAGGCTGATTATAATTACTGTATAGGCAGGAAGCTATCAGCAGCCACTCTAAATTCTTGGTAGTATTCAGTGCTTATACATCAATAAGTGGAGCTAAATTTATGAACTTTAGTCAAATATTTAAGAGACTGCGTAAAAAATAAGACTAGGCTTCATATTAAATAAATAAAACACACAGCTTCACATTGTTTTGTTTGACACTCCCAGCCTTCAGTTTTCATTAAAATTTTTAGCCTCACTTCCATGCTTTACTTCCAACATATAGCTTATAATGCATAATAAGTTTAGTTAGTTTCTAATATATTCATACAGTAGGGAAGTGGCAGCAGTTTCTACATTAGTGGTTCCCTAATGGGGTCATAGTATTTGAAAGTAGAGTCATGGGACCCACCGCAGAAGTTCAGTTACTAAAGATGGACTCATGCTGGAAGTGGGGATGTGGGTAATCATGAGCCCAACTAAAAGTTGAGCTGCAAGCCTGGAAATGAGGTTGCAGCCCTAAATGACTGTGAACAGCTGCTCTACCATAAAGCAGCATAACAATTCTCATTAATTCCCATTAATTCATTCTCCATCCTTTTTTTTTTCTTAAATGTCTCGCCTGTGAAAAATTCTCTCTTTAGGCTGAAGGCTCTTCAGGGCTAATCCTCAAAGGAAACTTACAAAACACTTCTCAGAGACAGGCCTATGAACTTCACTTCATCAACCTCCTGGATACAAAAAAATCATGGACTAAATGTAGACATTGGATTTATGACACATTATAACCTGCCTGACATCTGACTTCCCAGGTACCTCTCCACTATTTAACAGCTACACTCATCCCCCTTCTCCCCCCCCGCAGCCTGTCTCTCACCCACTGACTCCTGAATTTACATCTTCACTGACTGCCTGTCTTGCATGCAGACCAGCCTCTGGCTTCTTTACTATTCATTCTAGCCAAGAACAGCACACACCAACTGCAGAGACTTCCTCAGCCTGACAAAGGGTTTTTAAACCCGAAAGCTTGCTAAGAAATTTTTTTTCCAACTATTTAAGCTGGTCTAATAAAAGATATCAGATTCACCCAAAGAACCTTGCCTGCCTATGTCCTTAGACCCATATGGCTACAACCTACACCCCTTCAGGGCTGAGGCACTCTCTAAATATGCGTTTGGTGCAGTGCCTAACATAATGAGGCAATAAATTTGGCTGAAGTCTAAAAATCCACCTATGTAGATTGGTTTAGAGAGAGACACACACAGAGACAGAACAAGACCTAGTCAGAATGCCTGAGCCCATGTTCACTGAAATCAGAAACAGCCTGAAATCAGTGAGTGGAAAATAAGGCTCAGAGCAAAAAGTGGAAGAGGGGGGTGGGGGGAAGGGAGCCAGGGGGGAAACCACTCTCATACAATTCAATATCAAGTACTATTTGCAGTGTTTCTGTGGCTCTTGAGCCCATGATGGTCAAATTCAGAGTGAACAAAATGTCTGTGAACCATTTAAGATCCACTCAAACCCATAACGCTAAGGGGGCATAAGTGATTTAAGCACTGCAGTGGCTATATATTGACCTCTGCAAAGGGTTAAATGTCACCCTATTGACATAAGTGGGCACAACACCATTCAAGGTACTGCAAAGATGGGAATTTTGTAAGTGTTATAAATTTTATAAATAAAAGACAGATAACAAAATGAGGTTGCGTAGATGTGCAGTAGTAACAAGCTCACTAGTAGCAAGATCACTTGGGGTGTGTAGATAATGAGACAATGATGATAACAACAACTTCATCTACCTCGATTAAAATGTTGCTCCCAAAGATGATAATGTTCGCTGCTGTGGAGCAGTATGTGGTCCAATATGCTCGGGACCATACTGAGACACTGGAATTCCTCAAGGAGTCTCCAAACATAGAAAAGGATTCTATTGAAAAAAGAAAACAAGAAAGTGTTATTCTTCCATCCATTGCTTGTATGAGATAAGTGCTACACTGGGAAGAGAAGGATGAAAAGACATCATACATTAATGAATTTTCAAAGCTGTATTAAAACACCTCTTTTATTTTATAGAGATTAAAACTTTTATCAAACACACACACACAAAGTTGCATTAAGCAATCATTTCTGATATTTCTTATTCACTCCCACGGCCTCAAAGTATCATAAAAAGTCATCATCTGAGATAGGTCAAATACATTGCACAGGAGGGCTGTTCATGCAGTTTTAAGAAAAGAGAAGACAAACAGTTAGACAGGTTGAGATAGTTAACCATGTTAGTCTGAAATCAGGCAGCAGGCAGGGCAAGGTGGCATCAGTCTCTGAGGCATCACTCTGCCCTGCCCTCTACTTTTATAGATTGGTTTGGATAGGGACATGGGCAAATCAAGGATTTTGAAAAGGGGGGTGAACATGCTGAGGTGCATCATCACATATAACACAACACATTTTTCTCCAGGTAAAAGAAACTAGAATCTTTACTAATATGCTAGGTAGGACCCTAGGGCTAGATTATTCAATTTAATTTTGATGCAAAAACCACTGTAAGTTTATTAGAATGAGGTAAAACCACTCTGCGAGACTGTGAAATAGGAGTTACATTACCAAGAGCAGCTGACAGCAGAATTGCAGAAAAGATAGTTTGATAAGTGGAACATCATGACAATTAAAAAAAAAGAGAGGGTCGTTAACACCTGTGGAGATTTTAATGAACCATGAAGTCAGCTAACTCCCTCATTGCTGCCTGACTAGCAATGCTGCTGCCACTATCAGGCAACTGGTTTTAAACTTTGTGCAGAGCAGAAATCAAAATGGGGTACAACTGCATTAAGCAGGATAGAGATGATCCTGCTTTGATCAGGGAGTTGGACTCAAGACGTGGAGCGAAGTGACAATTTTCACCCAATCTGGCCCTGAAAGTGCTCTACAGCCATGAGCTAACACAAGTGAACAGCTGCAGAGCTCATTAAAAGGGCCCTATCCTGTGAAAATCTGAAACCTCATTGCATGAGGGTTCAGATAAAGACAGTCCAAAACAGAGTGCCTTCAGTAACTTGTGTCTGAGCGTGCTAGAGCTGGGCTGAGCTCCTGGAACTCTTTTCAGAATGGGAGGGGGGAAAGGGAGCGGAGGGAGTTCGGGCTGGGGTTTTTCAGCCAACATTGGAGAGTGGGGCAGGTGAAGCTCCCCCTCCTGAGTTAGGGGGCTCCAATCCACCCACTCCACCCTCCAACACTGGCTGAGCAACCCCCCGGGACCCAGAAGTGAATATCTGTTAGATCCAGGGAATTGTTACTCAAGGCACTTCCTGCAAAGTGACAAGAGTTACAACAGGGAGCTGCTCTTCTGCCTCTGCCTTCAGTGGCTTCCTGAGGTCCCCGCCAGCCCTACTTTTTCTATGATCCCATGAAATGAGAGGTGTTAACTAAATTGGTGGGGGGAAGGCTGGTCTTTTGGCTAGGGCAGGGGTTTTCAACCTTTTTTATTCTAAGTACCTCCGGCGGCCAGACACCGAGCGGGGTTGGGGGGTAGGGGGGTGGGCAGTGTACAGCTGGAAGCCGAGCTGGCAGGGGGCAATAGCATGCAGCCAAATGCCAAGCGGAGGGGGGGTCTTAGCGCATGGCTGAACACCGAGCAGGGGTGGTATGTGACCGGACACAGAGCAGGAAGGTGAGGACAGCACACGGGTGAGTGGAAACAGAGCACCGCCACCTCCCAGGAGCAGGGCCAGGGAGGGGTGGGGTGGAGAGGGGAAGTTCACCAGGCTGGGGTGAGGGCACCGGCACACCTCTGCAGGGCAGGGAAGCTCACTGGGCAGGTGTGTGGCAGTGATGGCTGCCACATGCGAGCTCCCCCGCACCGCAGAGAGGCACTGCTGCCCTCACCCCACCCCAGCCCTGCTTCTGGGAGGGAGTGGCACTCCATCCTCACCTGCCCACGTGTACCCGCTAGTACCAGTCCAAGTACCGCCGGGGGTACACATACGCCCGGTTGACAACCCCTGGGATAGGGCATTGTAGGAGGGCTAGAGACTAGCTTTTGAGCCTGACTTTGCTCCTGACTCCCTACATGACTTGACCATATGACATACTCCCTTCAGTCTATAAAATGGGAATACAGTCTGTAAAATGGAAGATGGCCTTTGAGGCCAGATGCATTGATATTTGTGAGATGTGGTTGAGAGAGGTGTATATTGTTAGATAAAAAGCTACTGACATAGACCCAGGTGGAATCATATGGAGTGCTAACTAGCTTTCATTTTGACTGATACCAGGGGAAAGAATTAATGCTCGGAATGTATCTGTATCAGTCCTGATATTAGCCTTGTTGTAGCACTAGGGCATACATAAACATGCTTTTCTCCATAGGGAAAATAAGTATAAATAAATAAATAAAAGGATGTTTTGCTGTACCGTATACATTTGTGATGGAAAGTTTTCCTCCCTCAGACTGAATGTAAAATGGATTGAATAGAATTGCTACATAATTGAAACCATATAAATCAGAACCAATGTTTGTCACTAAAGCAAATTATGCTGGCTTTACAGTCCATGAAGAACAATTAGGGATCCAGGAAAGACATTATGATTAGGAAAATGATGAAAGGCAGAAAAGAGTCATTGTTCCAGGTGATTGGCAGGTTGTCAAGGATAAACTAGCCCTGCAAGAAAATGCATCCCAGGCAGAAGTGCCTGTTTCAGTTCAGATCAGATGGAGAGAGAGGCATGAATAATTGGGGACATTCTCAGTTCTCTCATTTCTGGAAGCTATTTGTTTGAATGATTGTGTGTGTTAATGGGAAAGAGCGCCTAGCTTGAACATTGTGAAATGATCAAGCAGGATTTCAAGTAATTTAATCAACTTACGTTAAGGGCTTCATCCTGACACAGTGACTAAAAACAATTACATACATCTGATATCCCCTTTCAGCTACTATCTTTGTGTTCCCAACCAAAATCCCAGGTCCTCGAAGCACAGTGCGAGCTTCTGTTCTGACAAGGTTCACTTTGCCTGTGTGCTTGTTTAACCTCCTGTTCCAGGTCCAAAGCGATGACATTCTGTATGCAAACAAGCACTGTGTTAAATCAAGCACAACTCGTTGTGCTATTAGGGATGATGGCTTGTAAGCCATCTCTGGATTTTTAAAAGCTTTGGAGATTTCAAGGTACTGTAATGATGGGAATTTTATAAATGTGATTAGACAGTACCTAGAAAAATGAGACCTAGTTTTACTTGGGAAGTGTAATATAATAATAACCATAACAATAACAACAACAACAATAATGATGATGATAGTCATTATTAGTGTCCTCCTCCTTCCTCTTAAGGTTCACAGGATGAGTCTTGCCTTGTGATGAGAGACAACCAGAAATTCCTCGTAACCAACACAGCAGCAAGTTCTGTTGGTTGCAATGAGAACAGCTAACAGGGAAGATTTAATTATGATGACATTATCCAGCTCGATTTGTTAGTACTGCAAGTCCAGGGTCAAAGGAAGGTCTAGGAATTCAATGGTATGGAAAGTGAATTGCCTCTGATTATCCCTAAGGATACACTGTACCTTTTCACACACTGCAGTAAGCTTTAAGGACAATGTAGACCGAACAGAGTGAAGCAAAATTATCTCGGCAAGCATCTCAGTCAAGAGCTTTCTTGTATGTTCCCAAGGCATTTCAGTGAAACACTTTGCTACAAGTTCTGAAGAACCCATTTGATAAAAATGTAGGCCAAACAGAATTTGGCTTTTTAAATCTTGCTTGAATTTACAATTGAGTGCTGTGTTAAAGTGATGGATGTGCCTGTCTCTGCAACTGCTGATGTGGATTTTCAACATGTTTCCCTGTTAAATGTGGAGAGGGGAAAATGAAATCATTAAAGGCTTGTCAGGAACTGGGTTTAAGATCAAGAAGAGACATCGGGTAGTGGGGAGATATTCTCTTTCTGGATAGTGTATAACATTAATCACTGAATCATGTCAGAAACCATATTATGAGTGCTATGCAATGTATACTGCAAAATATAATTCAAAATGAAGGCCACCAAGTGACATATACCAGAGTGGACCAATAGCATTTGTGATACTTTGACAATAGAGAGCCTTGCTGAAGTGATTGGCTGGTTATCTAAACATTCATCCTGATGTCAGGGACCTACATCCTGGTGCTAACTGCCTGGCCTAATTACTCTTTAAAGTCAACACCCAACAAAAAGTTTCATACATAATTGCCGCACCTACACAAGATGCTGACTGCACAGTTGCTACCGTGCAGTCATTTAGTACTTGAATACACAATAACCAGAGTTACTGCACAGTAGTAGCCCCAAATGGCTTTTTGGTGATGCTGACTGCACAGTAGCTCATTACTACTGTGCAGTAGCTTGTTACTACTGGACAGTAGCATCGCATCACACTTCCTGCCACTCAATGCTACTGCACAGTAGTAATGAGCTACTATGCAGTCAGAGTCTCATGTAGATGTGGCCAATATGTAGAAGGCAAACGGGCGTTACTGGTGGGTAACTGTTTGATACTTTGTTCATAGAGGATCCTCTGATATTGCAAAAACCATCACAGATGGTCCAAAAGTCAATACAATTCCCTCAGGGTAAGTGAGAACAGGATAGCCAAATTCCCCCTTGCAAATCAGTAGCAGAATGTGGATGAAGAGTTTGGAATTTCTGGCTTTGTCTTATAGTCACTCTACTAAGCCTTGTGACCTCTCTAGAAATGATATCGCTGCAAATGTTAAGGACACATTTTAGTTGATGTGGCAGTTGGTCGGTAACACCAGAACAATTGTGTTACTGAACACTTTTGACTGGTTTCAACCGGAATTGTAGACAGACATTAATTATTCTTTGCTTTTCAAAGTAACTCTCCTCCCCATAAACAAATAGTTCATAGTTGTTTTAGAATGGGTCCTTCCTTGAACTATTATGCTACTGCCAAGTATTATTTTTTCCCTGCAGTCTGTTAATCCATTTCCCCATATATCTATTACATTATTCACATTTCTGGGAGTCAAGTTTGGTGAACATACCTCACGCTTTCTTTCTGTAACTCACCCACTCAGTATAACTGCAGTGTTGCCAGTGCCTCTGTTTCACTTGGCCAGCAGATGGTGTGTGCGTGAAACTGAATTCACCAGCTTCATCATTTTGAAGGTCAACGGGTAACATGCAGTTCATGCCACGGTGCATAGACATGCCCAGAGTTCAGACACTTGCTTCTGAGCTCAATCAACTGCAACAGAAAATGGTTTTTGGTTTTGTTTTGTTTTTTTGCCAGGGATTTCAGCTCTTAATAGCTGAAAGTTATCAGGACATTCAAGAGCAGGGAAAAAAAAGAAAGTCATCACTGTCTCTCAGGAGCACTTGCAATATGTAGCCACAGGCAGTAGCATAACTGGGAATGGGGAGTAGGGGTGACTAGGGCAACAGCCCTGACTGCCAACTTGGGGAGATGAGAGAGGGCAGAAGAACAGCAGCCGCACTGGCCTGGTGCCACCACCACTTGTGGCAACCCAGCCACTGCCACTGCCCTATGCATAGCTGTGGCCCAAGGTACGTAGCTGCTGAGCTACACCTCTGACTATAGACCTGATTTTTCACTATGGGCTCAACACCTTCAACTCCAGTTAACGTCATTGGAGCTGTGAGTGTGTCTCACATCTCTGAAAATCTGTCCCTGTACAACAAAATCCCTGGGTTAGTGTTCCTTGTACAGTTGAGCATCAGTAAAAGGCTGCTTTATTTAGGCATATTATAATTTATATGTACACAGTACAGTGAGGAATATCTCTCCAGTGGGAATACTACTGAATAACAGGTATTCAGTAGTAAACAATAAACAACCTGCATTTAAGAGCTAACTATTCCTTTCAGAGCAGCAGTATAAGCTACAGGAATGAGCAGTGGGGACTCAGAAACCCTGTGGCACTGCATCCTCATCTCTGCACTAACTTTTGCAGGTCATTTAATTGGCTTGTGTCCTAGCTGAGACTAGTGAGGATAACATTTAACTACCTCCACGGTAAAATACGGGGAGGTGGAAGAGGTAAGACAGCTCCTACTCCTCACCTTAGGCAAAAAGTAGCTATCCCTTGTTTCTCAGGTTTGAGGGAGCTGTTCCCCTCCCTCTTTGATTAGCATAGTGATGGTTTTCCCTAAGCAACACCCTGTCGTTAATAAAAATCATTCCTACCTAACACAGAGCACAGCTGATCATTAGAGCTTAAAGTGGGTTCTTGAGGACAACAATACCACATTTCACAGAAGGAGAAAGTGAGGCACAAAAAAGGCAAACGGAGTTGTCTATGGTCACCCAACAGTCCAGAAATATGACTGAGAAAGGAACTCAAATCTCCCAGGTCCCCCAGTCCAATACTCCCAACACTAGGCCACATTGACACACAAACAGTTTTCCATGGTCACAAGAACTCCACAGAAGAACCCAGACTCAGATCTCCTGAATCCTAGTTGAATGTCTTATCCACAAAACCTTCTTCTCGTTCCTCTTTTTCTTACCAGTTCCAGGCCTAAAGAACTTCAATTAGCTTATGTTCATGCCATTCCTAGAAGATCTAAAGCACTATGCAAATGCTAGGCAGGCCAGACTCTTTGGATAGATGTGATATCTTTTATTAGACCAACTGAGTAGTTGGGAAAAAAGTTCTTTGCAAGCTTTTGGGCACAAATACCCTTCTTCAGGCATTGGGAGACTGCTGCTCTTATGAGTACTCCAAGGTAGAAAAGCAGCTAAAGTATAACAAGTCTGTGAAAATGTAAATGAATGGAAGTTTGGAAGACAATGGGTAGAGATAGGAGGAAGGGGGGGGAAGGAAATGTGGAAGCAATGCAAGTGGAAGAAGGGATGCTACAACCAACAGCTATGCAAATACTAAGTACTTCTGGTGGGAAAAACAAAAATCACTTAAAACAGCTAGCCTCTTGAACAGAAAATGTTACATTCTGAATTACATGACTTTCAGCTGGACAAGGAAAAGATGTAAGAATGGGCACGTGTACAGTGTTTTTCTGTTCTATGGCATAGATAAATTACATGTAGGTTTGTGTTTCTGTTACTGAATCTGAGAGGTTTTAGGGATCTGAAAATGGTATGAAGTGCATTGAAATATGTATGGGACGCAGTGAAACTTAAAAATGTCCAAAATAAAAAAGTTATATAGTTTATTCATAAAACAGCCAAACACGCGGTTTGACTTAAAAGTAAATACTGTAGTCTGTTCACATTGCCCCTAATGGGACCAGAGACTAAACAGTGCATGAAGGTGAGTGAGCAAGGGGCTTTGCTATGGTTTTTATGAGGCAAAAGCCTCTTCCTCCACTGTTTTAAAAAAACTATGATAAAGGAACTTAGAAAAGTTGCTGACATACTTCCAATAGTGCTCTAATAGATGATCAACCTAAGGACATTTAGCCACAGTTAAAAATAGAGGATGAAATCCCTCATCCACTGAAGTTAGTGGGAGATTTTGCCACTGACTTCAAAAAAGCCAGGACATTATGCTTATTCTATGAAATGTGAGCTTTACAAGCTTGTCTATACTTGAGAATTTAGTGAAAAATTCCCACCAGAAGTACCACTGACTCAGCAGCTATTCCTGAGATAATGATACAAATTATTGAAGTTCATGGAGCCTTGTCTTCACTAGAGTTCCCAGCAGTTCTCATGGTAGTGGGAATTTTTTACTAACATTTCATAGCATACAGATGGTTATTGTGAGCGGGAAGTCAGGGAGCCCACAAATTCTAAGATGTCCACATATACAGATTTTAAAACGAGCCTGTCATTTTCTTGAAAAAAACAGTTAATTCAGTAACTATTTGCAAAGTGATTTCAGATGAAAAGAAACATATGAGTATTAATAGTTAAGTAGAAATAGGCCTGACTGAAAAACCCAGATTGAAACATTACCAAGCATTCATCATGGGGCCAAATCTCTTGCGTCTAACAAAGAGATCAGTGCTTACAGTTGTTTATTTCAGTGTTTGAGTCACATCAGTGGGTAAATAAATGAGCTTTAAAACAACTATATACTAAAAATAATTTCCTCTTTCAGTTAGGCAAGTTTGATATCTATCTGTTATATTCTGCATTCTCAAGGCTTCCAGAGGAAAAGAATAAGACTTGATTTTTTAATGGATATGACCGGGGGGGGGGGGATTGAAACAAATGGCTAGGAAATCCTTTTTTATGAATTATAAACAAGAAGATATGCAAATTTCAACTCCCACCTGTTTTGTCTTTATAGGTCACTCTTAAACAAATAGATACAAATAATTGTGACAGGCAGCTTGCACAATAATAGGTCACAAATGCTAAACAGTTTAAACAGAAAAGCTTTATTCCCATATTGATAAAGAATTCCTTGAATTGAGTAGTAGATTAATTGGAGTGCAAAATTAATTCCTTGTTAAGAAAATCAGCATTCTCGCTGCAAGGGTGCAGCTGGATTGCTTTTACTTGACAATTTTCTGGAGCCAACGGTAAATTTTGAGGTTTCTGTCATTTGCCTTCTTTTCTTAAAGCGTACATTTGTAGCTGAGTTTGCACTAGAAACCCATTACATCACCACTCAAGAAGTCAAGGCAAAAAACACTTAATTTCCTCCCATCTTTAATATCTTTTATCCTGTAATGTGCCATCTATTTTATGTTATGTCTAGAGGTCTGGATAATACAAATGACTCGTGTCCCACACTTAGCAAGAGGCATGCCTTCTCTGGGTGGATATACCAAACCACAGCAAAGCTATCCAACCCTTCACTAAACTGTAGACAGAGACCCACTTTCCACTTCCCCCTTTATTTGGTCTTTATTTGGGAGCTATTATTTATTGGTTCAGTTTGGACAGTGAACATACATTCTTCTAAGCGGGTCAGGAGGAACCTTGTTAGTGAAATACTGTTGCAGGCTTCCTGAGTTAGCTGTCAGTGGTGAGAACACAGTAGCATAACTAAGACAAGGCAACAGGGCCAGCAAGCCTAGGTGCCAACTTAGAGGGGGTGCCAGTTCACACACCAGCAGCAGCAACCAGGTAGGGCTCATTGAACTAACTGCTGCCCTGGCCCCAGCAAGGCAGCATGCAGGGAGCCAGCCCCAACACCAGCTGCAACAGCAACCATCAGGTAAAACAGCTTGCTCACACCCACCCCTCTGATGCTCTCAGGTGCTTGACACAACACTGCCATCCTCCCCCACCATTTCTGCCCAGGGCTCAGAAATCACTAGTTATCCCTCTACGAGGACATGCTCTCTCTCATCTGTAAATTCTGTATCTCTTACTAGCAAAGACTCTACTCATCAATAGTCATATCCTTTGGTTCCTCTTCTATCCTTACTTGCAAAGCTCCCCCCCTCCACCCCTTGAAATCAAATGGGTCCTGACCAAGCAAGAGCTCCTTGAAAACCAGGGGTCGACTTGTTCCCTCTTGTGGAAAACCCGAGAGGAGAGGGAGAAAGAAAAGGAGAAAAGCAAAGAGTTTTAATGGAATTCCTCCTAAATATTTCCATTGCAAAAGGGGTGTACTTTGCTTCCTGCCTCAGAATAAGCTATACATCCACCCCCAAAGCCCACTGGAATTTAGGAGATCTGCAGTGAGTCAGAGCCACCCAGGGACCTTGTAGCCTTGATTTTCAGACTGCTGAGAATCCCCTGGGTTCTTAGCCTCACTTGACCAGGGGTAAGTTTCATGTACAGTCCACAGCAGTGCAAAATCCACTCAGATGCAAGACAAACTTCTTTAAACTTGCTTTCCTTCATATAAATGCACAACTGCATGTACACTTTAAAAAAAAAAGGAGGACAAAACCTAAGTATTTATTTTCACATACTAATCAGCCTAAGGGGAGAGGATGAGAAAGAAGAACAAACATCACATGATGAATATTAGTCATGTTGTTCAATGCAATACTGGGAGGCACTCAGACACTCTGATGAAAAGTACAGTAGAAGGACCTATGGGGAAAAGAATGCACTGTCCCTATGTGGCCTTGCATTATGGTGTGAAAACATTCTTGATCAGAGTGACTTGTATAACCCAAGGGTTACAATTTCCCAGTAGTAATCTACTAGGCATCCCTTTGGGATTCAAGGAATCCAAAGAGCACAGGGATTAAAGAAACAAAGAAGCTTTAGAGCAGCAGATTTAGTGCCCTGGAGTCTCCGAGGCACGCACTATCCAAAGATATTGACTCCTAAGGAAACTGGAACATTTCTTCTCAAAAAAATTTTGCAAAAGGCTGCAACACCCATATCCAACAGAGTCAGGGTTTTTTTTTCCTTTGCCAAAATTAAGCATAGATGGTAAAAACATCTTCCCCTGTTTTCAAAAGACATTGAACCGCTATACACCAGTGCCAATTTTTGTAAACCGCAACTTAATGCCCTTTCCTTATAACAGCACCTGTTGGGAAAATTCAGTGCTCTTTCTGAACAGCTCCCCTTGAATTATGTCTTCATAGGAGAGGTGAGAGAAACAAAGTTCGGTACCTGTTAAGAGCTATGTATGTCTTATTGAACCATGTCCTGCTAAGCAAAACACCTAGAGCAATCCATATTAAAAAAGGCTGTGGGGAAAGGAATTATTTATGAATACAACCCTGGATTGGCTTCAGCAGCCGGAAAAAATAAGTCACAGTCCTAGAAGGATCCAGGAAGGATATTTAGCTTATAAAAGCCACTGTAGCAGTTCTGCAGTTGACATGAAAGGATGGAAGAGGGCCGGGGGAGGAAAACCCTGAAATAGTAAATAGACTTCTGTCTGGCACAGTTATATAAATCTTAAAGCAGTGCCTGGCTGCATATTTTAGAGGGACTCATTAGAAGGGCACAGGGAAAATTGATGTAGTTTTCAGTAAAGGGAGGATTTTATCTGCATACAGTGAAAATGGCGATGGCCCACAGCTAAATATGTCACTGCAAAAGGGGATTATTTTAACAAATACTGAAAGCAAATATTTCTAGGAAATGACAGTCTCATCATGCCAAATCATTTTAAGCACAACATTTTAAGATAGAAATACAAACAGCCAGATCCTGCCCTGCACTGCAACAGCTCTCTGCCACATTTCCCATGCCAGGCTACCCTAAACCAGATCCTTGAAGAATTCCTCCTTCTTTGTGGGCTTTGCCCCTCTGCTGCTGCTCCAATGGACAGTTCTCCAAAGTGTCTGAGGAACTTTAGAGCCTGCCTCTTACAAGATGTAACGAAAGCGCCTAGCACAATGAGGCCTCGGTCTCTCTTGGTGCCTTTGGTTACTTGCTGGAGTGCAAGTAATAATAATAGAGGGGACTGGGTAAATTTGAGGGAACTTTCTTTGTCTTCCCAAAACAAGGTATACTAGGAATATTAATATATGCACTTAAATAGTCATTCCCTCCCTTTCTTGCCTCCAAAACACACCTTATTGAACTGTGTATCTACAAGGAAGATACAATAAATTAAGTAACAAAAAATTATTGCCCTAACACTAAATCCCTTCTATATTCTTTATTCCCTTTATTTTCTCTCATTATTCTCTCTTTTCTTTGTGTTATTACTGTATTTCCTTTCTCTGTTCCAGCTACCTGGAAAGCAGCATTTCCTTCCCTATTGTTCACACCCATCTCTTTCTCCAAGCAAGCTATATTATCTCAGCCCCATGGCTTCACCCATTCAGTTCTGCCTTGTGGCTGCAGAACTCGGCTTGAGCGAGTGAAAATATTTCATCTTGAATAACATTATTTAGCATTTTCCCACTGTCACAGAGTTCCCCCAGGTCAGAACTTCTGTGAACTTGTCTCTGAAAGTATCCCCGTAAGCCAGTCCAGTCATGGCCTCTAGAGCAATGGGGAGAGCCCTGGCTCCTTCCCACTCTGAGACACTGGCCTTCCAGTCTCCAACCCTCCCTGTTTGTTCCATGGCCATGACTCAAGGAGTTAGCTTCTGGTTCAGCCCTTAAGAGAGGGACTTTACCTCCTACGGGGGAGAAAAAGTCGAACCCAACCTTCCAAGCAGCAAAACAGACAGCTCTTCATCAACAAACATTTTTTTCGACAGCTAAGACTACAAAGACCAGTGCAAAAAGACCCTGTCTCCACCAAAGTGTTAAGCAGCCCTGCCAACCTGCACAACCTGAGTGCCCCAAAGTAGCTCATCTCACTTTGCTCTCTCTAGTCTGCACCAGCTCCTGAGGCCCAAAGTTTCTCAGCTCAGCCAGGAGCTGACAACCCCGTTTACCCAGCATCTGCCCCTGGGCATGCTTACCTTATGAAGTAAGCTTCAGCACAAGTTTTCAAAGTATACACAACTATACACATATACACATGTATATAATGTATGTATGTGTATATACTAGGGTTGGGTATTTGACTGGTCCAATAAAGTTCAGTCAATTGACTAGTCAACTATCAGTCAAAAATTGTAAAAAAATGGCCAATAGGTCCAAATAATACACAAAATGACACCATTTTTCCATTAAATGTGTCAAAAAAATTATAAAATTCATAAAAAGCATGCAAATGCACTACTGCATATTAGCACAGCTTAATGTGCATTAATTTAGTACCTCACATTGGAGGTACTAAATTTAATGCACATTAATGCACATGTAGACACACCCAGCAAGTGTAAACTGGCAAAGCTTCACTGACTTCAATGCAGCTATCATTCAAGGTGCCTATGAGTAGGGGTCTACTTAATTTGTGGTTGGTTTTGTGGGTTTCGTGGAAAATGTGAAAAACAGCATTGTCTGAGATTGCTGGGAAATATTGCATTGGCCACAATTTCCCATAAAATCAACCTAAAAAAACCCCAGCACATCATTCATATAATACACTGTTTTAGAATGCACCAATGCCTACAATACAAAGACAATGTGACAATCACTGCAGCCACAGATGGGGTGACCATCCGTCCCCGTTGGAAATACAGGACATCCAGGACACTGCCCCTCCTCCCCCCTCCTTCCTCGTCTCCCAAATCAGCAGTGCACTGCAAGGAGAGGCAGAGACAGAGCAGCATGCTGAGAGAGAGAGCATGCCCAGCTACCTTCCTGGGACAATATGCCACTTCCTTTCCTTGCCAGGCAGTGCCGCATGCACAGGATTCTCATTTTAATCTGCACCTGGGACAGCCTCCAAAATCCAGGGTTGTCCATGGAAAAATGGGATGGATAACTACCCTAGTCATAGATCATATGATTGAGAGTTAGTGTCTGCTAGTGACATAGACTAAGTGAAGGTGCCAATCAGTAAAGTGAAAATATTTCCGCTACATCTTTTAAGAAGTTAAATGCAATGGTGCAGCCTGAAGATGAGTGAAAAGAAATAAAAAATGGTAAACAAATTTCAACTCTGGGTTGTGTAACGCAGTTCCCTGTGTGATGGTATATTTTTTGTTCATCTTGCAATGCAACTCTGGATGTATTGAGGAAAAACAGCACTGATTGCCAATAATAACTAATATACAATATAAAAAAGATATGATATATAATATGATAAATTATATGATATAAATTACTTTCCACTGAAATTGCGATTAAATTACACACTTTTTGCCTCTCCGCCAATCAGCAGTGAGGGGTGGGGCTGCCAGGAAATGCCCATGAAATCGGCTCTTCAGGCTCTTGCAAGCCGAGAAGATTGCTTTGTCTCACCATGAGTTAAATAGACCCCTACCTACAAGGGAAGTAGATTGGTCAAGAGAAGGCTGAGGGGGGACCTGGTGACTGTCCATAAACTCACTAGGGAAGACCAGAAGGGTTTGAGGGAGACCTTGTTTCCCCTAGTGCCCCCTGCGATAACAAGGAATAACGGTCACAAGTTGTTGGAGAGTAGGTTTAGACTAGACATCCGAAGGCACTACTTCACAGTCAGGGCAGCTAGGATCTGGAACCGACTTCCAAGGGAAGTGGTGCTGGCTCCTACCCTGGGGTCTTTAAGAAGCGGCCTGATACCTACCTGACTGGGGTCAACTGAGCCCAGTTTTCCTCCTGCCCAGGGAGGAGGTCGGACTTGAAGATCTACAAGGTCCCTTCTGACCCTACTTCTATGATTCTATGACTCTATGGTCTTCCCAAGATCACACAACACGAGAGCAGGGGATTCAGATGCAGGGGTTCATAATTCTCAGTGGCAGGCCCATTCCTCTCATTAACTTTGCTCAGCTTTATTCTTAAAACGTATTCTAAAGGGGAAAAAAGCTCAGCAGTCTGTGTTCATACTGGATGACAACCATAAAAATCCACTCAATTTACTCGACAGCAGTATACACAACCAATGCTCCAAGGTCACACATGCTGATGGCAGCAGTGTATATGAAAAGACCTGTGCTTCACATGATAACGTTAAGTTTGATTTCATGGTGCAGAACAGTGGCTCTATTATTTGTTCTCTCTCTTCAGTAAGCTGCTGTTTTACATGCCTCTATTGACTGTGGGATATTAATGTTAGCTGCCAGCCCGCTGGCACATGAAAAAAAAGTGAAGTGGTTCAAGTTCAGTTAAACAGCTGTTGATTTGTACGTGAGGCATCAATCATGGATTTGAAAAAAGCAAAAACCTCTTTGAAATAACCTGATCTCTCACTAAAGCTCAAATGGAAGTGCTGTTCAGTAAGAACACAGGCAACTGCTACTAGGAACTGCACAGGGGAATCCATTAGCAGACTTATGGCCCGATTATGTTGCACATCAGTGAATCTAACAGTACTAATTGTTTCCCCAGGCTTAAGAACAGAACACAGTGGGTGCATAGGTCAGGCAACTGAAGTACCTGAGCATACCAGCGTTAACACTTTGCAGCAGGCTACACCTGCAGTTTTCTTCAGTATTAATACCAGATGAGCACCCAGATCTAAACTCTGCACCCAACACCTTTCCCACACATTTGGAAAGTTTTGATCTGGATTCAGATAGAAACTTTGTAGTCTGCCACAATCTTATTATAAAAGCAAGTTTCAAATTTGGCAAAAGCAATCACCTCCTATCCTGCATGGCTGAACTGTGGAGAAGGACAAGCTTGGGATAAGCAGTCAGGCTTATGAATATATCGGAATGAAACTTCCAAAACTTTTGATGGTCATCTCTCACTAGTGTGACTCTCCAGCAATGGTGATAAGAGAAGTCAAAGTGAGATAACTTGGAGTGACACCTGTCAAACTCCTTCATTGTTTTCCCTGAGAAGAGCACCTCAACAACTCAGTGAACTTCATCTCAGGCTGCTACTTCTTATGCAACTTCTACACTCATAAGCTGGAACCAGGATTTCCAGTCACATTTGTCATTAGACATTGACATATCCCCAGAGTGCCTGGTAGGCACTATTTTATATAAATTAAGTCTTACAATAATGCTTGTGCCTATCAGAACGTCTTAAAGAAACCCCAAAACATTAATTATGTCCGTGTAAACTCTAGCAAGGAAGCTAAGTAATATTAAATAGCATAGAGTATATCAGAAGCAAAGCCAGAAATGAAAACTAGAGGTCCTAACTCTCCAAGTGGATCAGGTGCTGCCTCTTGTGAATCCAGGCATCCCTTTGTTGCCTTAAGCTAGATAAGAATAAGTCACGTGCCTCCAGAAACTCTTTTCTTTCTTGGCAATGTTCATGTTGCTTTATCTGCATTCATGTGGTGTTGATTTTGTAAGAGAGGTTGTCATTTTGGTGAAACAGGACATAGCAATACATCTCTACCTGCACTGCCAAATGAAATGCAACAGTTATATTTTCCCTGTATTTTCTATGAGGTACCATGCTGGCAGGCATGAAAACTGAAATTCTCTTTATAGCTATATTGCAATAGGAGCACAAGCAATAGTAATTCAGATATTCCCATGCTAACCTACAGTGATCTGACCTACAATAGTGATTTAATCTAGCGTAAAGGAACTGTTCTTTTCCTCAGGCTTGTTCAGTCCTTAGCTTATGGGCTGCCACTACAAGCACTGTCACCATTTTTGTGCCAATTCTGTTGGTGAGCTGTGTAGTGGACATCGATTGACTGGAAGCAGAACTGAGTCCCTCTGCAATTCTCCAAGACCAATGAACAATAATGGGATGGTTACACTTGGCCACCATTGACCTGCATTTCAACCAGCAACCTATAACTCGTTTGCAAGAGCAGAAGCTGTCTAGTTCCCAAGAGGAACCACATTTTAAGTTGGAATGATAAATTAAGAAGCCACAGAATGTAAACTAGAGTTTTCCCTTCAATCATTAGGATAGCAATAAAGAATCTTTGTTCATTTACTTAAATTATTAGGCCAGTGAAACAGAAGGAAATGCCTTCATCCAACATGCAGAAACATGCACTCAGTTGAACACATCAGTCGGGAGGTGAATTTATGACAGATCACGATATTGTTACATCACTGGTGATTTTGTTCCTCTAACAGCTACAGAAGAGGTCTAGAACTGATTGACAGGGTGCAACTGTCTGCTTAACTTACCTATCACCCAGTATATTGAGCATGCTTATCCTTTTAAAGTTATCCAACCAAATGACCTGATTCTCCGGACAGTTGATTCAGCTCTTGCCACTGTTTTACACCAATCTAACTCCACTACCAAACTCCAGAGTTACATGAGATCAGAAACAGGCTCTAGGAACCTGGCAGAGAGGGGCTTCAAAAAGGAGCCCACCCTTTTGGATTTCACATTATTATGGGTGGAAAGGAAGTGGGGAGTGGGAAGGTCACCAGATGAAAACAAACAGGATAGCAGATTTGCTATAAAAAAGCAATGTTAGGCAGAACTAAAGAGAACAGTGAATGTTACAAGCCATGAAACACAGACACTACATTAAAGGGACCTGCTCTGCTCACTTGCAAGGATCTGGAGTTTAACAGGCCTCCCATGCCGCTTTATTGATTACTCAGAGCCAGCTTTGGTACATTTAACTAAAAATCAATGGAAAGAAATAAAATACTGCCCGTTTGACTCAAAGAATTTTATTCACAGGATGAAAGAGCCTAATGAGCCAGTTTAGTATTCAAAGGGAGCCATTAGTAATGAGAGAATGAAGTGGTTTTGTAACAAAAAAATGAGTACTGAGTGCAGATGGAGGAAATGGAGTTGTGCAAATTCAGAATCTCTCTTTTCTCTGCTTAAATGCTTCATTGGCATTCTTTTTTGCAATAGTTAGCATGATTCAGGGCCACTTTTTCTGGCAGGATATAATGAGGGCGCCTGCAGAAATATGCCTCTATGTATTGCAACCAGAGAAAAACCCAAGCATCCATTTGTACAAAGACACCAATGTATTCCTAGGGACATGCCCTGCAAACCCTCTTTTAAAAATCTGACTTTTGTTGTTTCCATTTCCCAATAGAAAGTACGCCATTTGTAATTCCTTGACAGAACTGGCATGTTGCATTGAACTCGAGTACCACTGTGTTGTGTTAATGATTTCAGCCTAAGGGCATTCATATAAGGCAGCTAAAAACCTGGAGCTTGGCACCTTCAGTTCAACTGTGAGAGCCAGGCTGAATGAGTGAGACAGAGAGAGAATGCAAGTATGTGTTACCTCCTTTCACAGTACTCCTTATTGCGCCACCAAGAAGCCTGGTGCAAACCACCTGCTCCTGGTCAACATGTGCCAAAAATGAGGGTATCCCCTGCAGCTGTTATTGTACTCTCTGTCTGGCATGCTGGAGAGCAAGGGCAGATCCAGGAGGAGTACAGTGGTACAATTGTATCCCACTTTGATTCTTGTTCCACCCAAAGTTTAAAACTAACTCCTTGGCAGTGGCAGAAGTGTTTCTATTCAGGCAGCAGGAAGGGAGTCAATTGACTCCATGGCTTATTACACAACAGATCTGATTCCTTCTAAATTCTTCATTCCACGGGTATTAATGACTCTCTTTTCTTTTTTAATGGACTTGATGTTCCACTCATCAAGCTATCCTTTCTTCTGCAATTCTCCTGTTTGTCAGCTGCCCCTGATAATGTACTCGAGGCCTGATAATGTCTTCAAGGCCTTTTTCACAGCCTTGAAGACATTTTTTAACTCAGACTGTAAATATTAACTCAGGAGTGGAAACATTAATGCAGGTGAACATCAACTCAGGTGTGGAAATAACTTTCAGTAAAACATTGCACCACAACAGGCTCAAGGAGGCTAGATTTTGTTTCATGAATCTGAAAGAGATGTACATTTAATTCTAATGACTGCAAGACTAACTAAATAGATTTCATAGATTTCATAGATATTAGGGGCTGGAAGGGACCTCGCAAGATCATCAAGTCCAGCCCCCCTGCCATAGGCAGGAAGTCTGCTGGGATCAAATGATCCCAGCAAGATGAACATACAGACACCTTTTGTATGAATTCAGAGTAGCTATTTGCACCACCTCTGGAGGGAGTCTGTTCCAGACCCTGGGCACATGGACTGTAAAGAAGATTCTTCTTATGTCCAGTCTAAATCCAGAAGTTTGTGGCTGTTAGATCTTGTTATCCCTTGGGGAGTCCTGGTGAACAACTGTTCTCCCAGGTCCTGATGCACCCCCCTGATATACTTGTAGTCTGCCACCAAGTCCCCCCCTGAGCCTTCTCTTCTCCAGGATGAAGAGTCCCAAGTCCCTTAGCCTGTCCTCATAAGGCTTGCCCTCTTGGCCTTTAATCATACAGGTGGCTCTCCTTTGGACTCTCTCAAGCTTACCCACATCCCTCCTGAAGTGGGGGGCCCAAAACTGGACGCAGTACTCCAGCTACGGCCTCACCAAGGTTGAGTAAAGTGGGAGGATGATATCCATGGTTTTGCTTGAGATGCATCAATGGATGCATGCCAGAGTTCATTTTGCTTTGCCAGCCACAGCATCACATGGGTAGCTCATATTCATCTTGTGGTCAATCAAGACCCCCAAGTCTCTTTCGGTCACAGTGCTAGCGAGCGTAGCACTGCCGAGCCTATCAGTATGCTTCTGGTTCTTCCTCCCAAGGTGGAGCACCCTGCACTTCTCTGCATTGAAGGCCATCAGGTTTTGTTCCACCTACTCTGCAAGTGTGTCCAGGTCAGCCTGTAACCCCAGCCTATCTTCCAGTGTGACCACTTTTCCCCATAGTTTAGTGTCGTCCACAAATTTTGCCAGCCCGCATCTGGCACCCAAATCCAAATCATTAATGAAGATGTTGAAGAGTACTGGCCTAAGTACTGAGCCCTGAGGGACTCCACCGGTCACCTTGTGCCACATTGATTCGCTCCCATCAACTACTACTCTTTGGGTCCGACCCTGGAGCCAGTTTCCCAGCCATCGGACCATGTGATGGTTGAGGCCACAGCTCCCCAGCTTAACCATGAGGACATCATGGGAGACTAAGTCAACGGCTTTCTTGAAATCCAGATATACGACATCAACCTCATCTCCCTTGTCCAGGCAATGCATCACCTGGTCATAGAAGGAGATGAGGTTGTCAGGCAAAACCTACCAGTAACAAAGCCATGTTGGCTGGCATTCAGAAGGTTGCCTTCCGTTAGCCTGTTGCTGATGGATCCCTTGATGATTTTCCCCAAGATCTTTCCAGGGATGGACATCAGACTGATTGGCCTGTAATTCCCTGGATCCTCCTTCCTTCCTTTCTTGAAGATTGGGACCAGGTTGGCTCTTTTTCAGTTTTCTGGAACCTCACCCAAGTACCAAAAACCTATTTTGATTATTTTTGCCTAGTAGGTTGTGGCTTTTCTATATAGTATATGATATAACAAATTAAGGTACATTCCAGTAAAATTATATTTGGTTTAGCTTTGATCTTATACTGTACAGGCAGTCCTCAGACCTATGACATACTTGGTTCCTGAAAACCATGTCTTAAGTCAAAACGTCGTAACTCAGAACCGATTTTCCCATAGGAACAATGCTATAAATGTGGGATTGGTTCCTGAACCAAGGCCCAATACCCTATTTTCACCAAAAATAACCCAGAATTTTGTACTCAAGCAATTATAGATGAGTAATATAGCTACATGTATGTATTTATATTATAAGTAGCAATCATATTGATTTAGAAGGGCTTCTTTGAGGTGACTTTGCTGGACTTTTTGAGGGGTTCTTGGTTGGACTTTTTGAAGGGTTCTTGGCTGGAGTCTTCTCAGGAGTCTTGGGTGCAGGTTTTGCTGGAGTCTTGTCTGCTTTCTTAAAGAAAGTGTCCAAGCAAGTTTGGACACATGTTCTCCAGGGACATGGGCGACGCAGCGAACTTGTTCGCTGACATGGCATTGCGTCAGATCAAGCGTTGTAAAGTCGAAACCAATGTTAGAAAGTTGAAACAGGGTGTCAATTTAGAAACGTTATAAGTGTGAAAAGTTGTAACTCAAAACATTGTAAGTTGAGGACTGCCTGTATAATACAACCCTAGGACCGTGGTATGTTAGTAAAGCATCTAGCTTCTTTTTAACTGGAGAAAAATATACCGTATACATGATGATGCATATGTGATGCAAGTGTGCTGTATATGTGATGATGCACTATACTATCCACACCCCCTTTTCAAAATCCTAGATCCACAATGGAGAGCAATGGCAGAGTGAAGAGCAATTACAAAGTGCTCCCTGAAAGCAGCTTAAAAGCTCCATTTCTAGCTTTGGCACAAACAAAGTCATAACAGGCTGGCAGAGCCATGCTCCTCAGCTGTGCACTCAGGAACCCCACAGAAGCAGTAAAGATGCACTCAGAGAGGGGTAGCATTTCACACAGCCATCCTAAAAAGCTCTCACACATTTGCAAGAGCAGAAAGACATATTCCTTTGTCTAGTTCATCAAATCCATGGGGACAAAGAACCTAACTTGTGGCTGTAACAATAGCTACCTCTTGTTTCTTGCAGAATATATTGTTTGGAGGCAAAAAGTTCTAAAGGTATTTCCTGAATGTTCATATCAAGGTTTCTTTTGTAATGTGTCAGCTTGCTCTGCTCGAAAATGGACTTGATAAATTATGGCTGACAGGCAAATTGTTTGGTGGATAGTTACCCAGATATTGAATACTGCACAAACCTTCTAAATAGAGATGCTGATAAATACTGCATATCAGCATCACTTGCAAAAGTATGAGCAGATTTGAAAAGCCCGTGGGTTTTATAAAAACTTATCATCTTTCCTTAAGGTCAACACCTCAAACATTTTTGCATGCATGTAACTTTATTAATGTCAATGTGAGTTACATGTTCACATTGAAGGAGAACATCAACTGCAATTATTTAACAAGTAAATTTTCTTATACATAATTCTATATCCTTGGGAGCAGAGATATTAAATTTGGCAGGTGTCATTCTAGTATGGGGGATGTGCCTTTTGCTACCATATAAAAGTCTATCCACAGTCATCCAAGATATGGACTTAGAATATCTCAGTTTTCACACTAGAGTTCCCAAAGTAGAGACTGTGAAGGGGTACTGTCTGCAGAAGTAGCCCTGAAGACCCTGGAGTCCCTTCAGCCCTCACTCTCTCTAGACAATCAGTCTTTCAGTCTCCCGCCACACCTGGTTGTAATGTGTTAAATATGACGGAGGCTGCCCCAGGGCTTCCCAAGCCGTTCTCTCTAATGACAGCAAGGTGTTTGTGATTCTGCCTTAAGGGCTAAGTGCTGAGCAGAGCTATTCTTGCAATTGTTCCTTCAGACTGTTGTGAACCAGGTACCACAACTGGGAGCAGGGAGACTGCCTCTCTTGTCCTCTCCATTCACTCACTATTGGCATCCAGACCATGGAGAGGGAAAAGAAGCCACCTAGCCTGACTTGAATGCAAAGCGGGGGAGATAGAAAGCATGAAAGGGACTGGACCTATGGAAGAGATCTGAGATGGCAGGACAAAGACAAGAGTGAAGGATGGGGGACATCAGCCTTTGTTTAAAATTTTAAAAGTTTCTAACCCACATTGTTGAAAAATAAAGCTTAAAAATGTGGTCTAAGGGCTTACAAAAAAAGTTCAGAAGCAGGAGAGCTGATAAAGACCCCACATTTTAGATTATTGCGGCTTTTGGCACTGGACTCATGGTTCCTTGAACCACTGTGGTCACTGATACTGGAAATGTGTGAGCTGCCCTTTTTGTTGCTGAAATAGCCAACTGGATGTCAGGTAATCTGGGTATGATTCCCAGTGCCATCAGATTTTCAGTTTTACTTTGTGTAAGTCAGTTCCTGATGCCTCGCGTTCTTCCTTTAAAAAAAAAACCTCGATAATGATACTTCCCTATTTGAGAGGTGCATTCTAATATTTAATTGATTGAAGTCTGTTCTCAGTTTAGACATTTCTGGATGGAAGCTGTCTCGCCCAGATAAAGCCAGCAGCTTTAATTGCCCGAGTAAGAGTTTGAAGGACAGGCCCCTTTCTCTATAGCAGAAGTAATCTAAAATAACTCTTTTCCACTTCCCTTTATTATTAAGATGCACAAAGCTGTAACACAATGGCCTTCACAGTAGTAATAACATCAAAGAGCCAAGGAGATCTCAACAGATTTGTCAGGTCCTACATTCCTTAAGCCATCTCATGAGTCATCTCACTGCCCCTATGGTGTCAGAAACAGCTTGTTCTACGCTGCTGTGCATCTCTACAGGGGGGCTCAATGAAACATTAGAAACTTCTGTTAAATGATTTATCTTCAGTGCAATCTGTTTTAAAACTCAGAAGGAATTTGCCTGCCTTTTTCTCCTAAACAGGCAGCTGAAGCATGCTTCTTGGAAATGTGTAACGATAACTTCTTGTTCCTGAGCTGTGGGATTCCTACAAAACAAAAACTCAGAGCTCATGTTATTGCACTCCAGATCATTTCTTTAAAGCAGAGCCCTCTGAGAACAAAATGCATGGAAGCAAGGCTTCTGAGTCTCAGGCCTGGGTAGAGCCCAATCCTACCTCAGGTTCTGCTCTTACACCCCTGTGGAGTCTTGTTAACTTTCAGGAGACCATGCACTGTTGTGGGCAGCCTGTCCTAGTGGATCCCCATGCAAAAGCTGGGTCTAGCTGTAATGTCTTTTCTCCTCAGGTGTGAACACATTCGTGTAATAGCAAGCAGCAGGCAAGCCAGAGACTCAGAGGGGAGAAAAAGAGATGCAAGAGTGTTGGTACTGCCATGCCCCACTGTCCCAGCCCAAGCACTTCTAGACAACTTAGGTTCTTGCATCTTGTGTTGGGCATTACTAGCTATTTTTGAATTCGACGCTGTTCTCTTTATCACTTAGATCCATGATGGGAGAGGGAGCCAGGATGCACAGATGATGGGGTGGAGAAAAGAGGGCCTTGTTTTAAAGAAGGAGGGGCAAAGACAGATGCCAAATCTCACTTCTGTCATTCACTGCTGCTATGTATCCTGCCACATAGATCTAAGGTACTTCGATAACTACGTTTTGCTTCTTATTTGCATTTAGGTATTAACAACAAGACCATCCTTCTCAAGGAAGTAGCAATGAGAGTCATCTTTGCACTGAAGCTCAGTTATCTTTTCATTACACAAGGCAGTATAAAGGGGCCTTTGTGTAAATGAGAGACAAGCCATTTCTATGCCACTGGGGTCCTCACTAGGATATTAAGGGCCACCTAACCACAGACACAAACACAGACCCAAATTCTGAAGTCCTCACTCGGGCAAGCTCTGCTCAGGCTAAATTCACAGGGGAACCATGGGGGGGGGGGAGTAATAGCAAGTGGGCTTCTGCTGTGTGGACCCTCTCTTGCATGCACAACTCTTACAATGGTGTAGCCCTGCATGCAGTAAGTGATCTCAGCGTGCCCCCAAGCGTAAAGCTCAGGTGAGCTCCCTATGGCCATTACATTTGCAAATAGGCAATGGATGCAAACAGTAAAGATGAAAGTATCATTCAGTATGGCAAAGTGGGGGACTATAATGACAAGTGAGATTTGTGCAGGAAGATTTGTATCTTCCTTCTCCCAGCCTTTGCTTCTCTTGCCTATTTAGATTATAAACTGCTCAGGACATTATATGTATACACAGCTTCTACCGCAATAGCTCCCAAGGCTAGGTAGTGACCTCACAGCAGTGCTAGAATGCAAATAATTTTACCCACACTCAAATTGCCTCCTGGCAGCATATCTTCTAATGCATTGTGGCATTTAGCTGTCAAATTTTAGCGGGAGAAACAGACCAGCCCATAATCTATGGAAAGCCACTTTCTCAGCTAATCTTTGATTCAGTGGCTTTCCCTTACATTTTTCTCCTTTGTTTTACTCATGTTTATGCAAACTTTGCTTTAATTCCAGTCATCCTCCTGCTCTCCCTCTGCCTCACATAGTATAGTTTGGCTGCTTGTCTGTGAATGGATTAGATTTCCTGTTTCTGTTTGTGCCAATGAATAAAAATCAAAATTATGGGGAAAAGACTCATCGATCTCAGTGCAAGCTCCTCTAAACATTGCAGCCTAGACCCATGAGAGTGACTCTACCACATGCCTAGGATTTCTAGGAAAACATTTGATACAACTCTGAAGACAATAAACATAGCAGTCCATTTTCCTGAAAAGTGGGCGTTTGTTATGCCTTTGGCCAATGGAACATTTTCACATCAATTTCAAGTGCTTCAGTATGTCTTTTTAAATAAAACTTCAAGATAAATGTGTTCCTAGCCACATAGAAAAGCTGTCTGTCTCAATACTCAGTAAAAGCAAAAAGCTTTTCAACTATTCCAACATGTGCGACTGCAACATGACCTTACATATCTTTAAAGATTCGCTGGACTGCTGCACTATGGGCTTCATTAAGCAGATTCATAATGAAGAAAAATATTTGGATGCGCATAGAGATACACAAATGTAATGAGAGTTAATAAAATTAAAATAGCTAACACACATGGGCCAATGTTCTTTTCAAGACAGTTTTCCAACGTTAGCTACAAATGGGGGTGTTTATACATGTGGTCTGGGAGTTGTGGTGGGGTGCTTTAATTAGAGTGGCTCCAATAGCCTCTCTAATTAAAGTGCCCGGAGTGTCTTGTGCATCACCCATCCCCATGTTTTAAAATAGCAGCACAGGTTCTTTATCTAAAGCTTTTGAAGTGCAGGAACACTGATACATGAGATGCAGGAGGCTGCTGAAGCACAGTAATTGTCATGCTCCAATGCCCTGGAATTGTAGCATGTCAGAACAGGCTCCTTGCTCGTGTATAGGCACCCAAAATGGCTAATTTTGGGAAGAAACTAATTAAAAAATGGCATTTGGGAATCTTTCAGTAGGATTTTACCATGTAAAAGTGCAGTCAGCATAATGGCAGATGCTCACTCAGTCTCTTACCAAGGTATATCAAATGTTCCAGCTCTCGCTGCGCTTGGCTTGAAAGGGAACAAGAAAGATGCTTCTGTTTGGCTCCTTATTTATTATTGAAACTCTTCAAAAGCTTGTTCACAAATTTAGTCATTCCCTGAGTTAAATTCAGTGACAGCCCTGCAAAAACATTCAGAAGCAAATGGCCATAATATGTTCTCCAGACCTAAGAAATACCCTGTGGAGGGAGTTAATGGGGAATGAACATAATAAGGCTTTTGTGGTAGAGCAAGATGTGGAATATATTTTATCTTAACAAATTGCAACAAAATCCCTTAAAGTCCTTTATGAGGGGAAAAACTGTCATTTCAGGGAAAATCTTGCTTAATTTGAAATGATTAGTTATATATATTTATTAGTTATATATATATATATATATTTAATTATCAACCCCAAGAAAAGTGGTGTTTTCCACCTTTTTACCTGCTAATCTGTGCTTATATATAGTTTATATACACACTTAAGGACTAGAATCTCTGTGACTGAAACAAACATTAAAACTGTGTCTTTCCCATTCTATTTTTGACAGTTTCACACAATTTTATTTAATACATTTTTTTCATGTCCATCATTAGTCACCACTAATGACTAATGGATATGCATAGAGATGCACTGCCATGGAAGTCTATAATCACATTTATCCAATCTTTGATTTTGTTCCACTCTGTCTCCTATTCTCCCTTTGTGCGACATGGGCTGTTTGGCTCTGAATGGATCAGCTATCCTATTTCTGCTTATAATAATAAATAAAAACAGAAATTATATATATAAAAAAGGCTCAGCCTTCCCACTGCAGGCTCCTCTAAACATTGTGGCCTGGACTAGGAGAGTGACTCTTGCTTATCCCTGGGATTTCTGGCAAACCATTCAATTTAGCTCTGATGACAAAAAATAAAGCAACCTATTTTCCTGAAAAGTGGGAGCTTGTCATGCCTTTGGCCAGCAGAAAATGTACATAGTAATTTGAAGCCTTTCAATATGTCTTTTTAAATATAACTTCAAGATTAAAGAATTCCTGCCCACATACAAAGTTTGTCTGTCTCAATACTGAGTAAAGGCAACAAAGTCTTTTCAGCATGTGGAACTACTGTTGAAGTCATCTTTGACACCACCATCTCCGGAAAGGGTGACAGGCACAAAGATGGCCTTGCTCTGCAACCCTCTAGACTTCCCTTTTAATTTTCAAGTAACAGTCCTGTATACTGTGCATTTCAAACAACTCAAATACAGCCTTCCATTTGCAACAGCACCTGGCACCTGTATAGTAGTTTTGGTCAGTAGAGATCAAAGAATTTCATAAAAAGAAGGATCTATTGTCCTGATTCTGTGGCCGGAGTAACTGGCAAAGAGAGGAGATTCGTGGAAAATAGTGAATCAAGAGCAGAAGCGGGACCTGAATACAGGTCACCTCCATGTTACATATTGACTCACTTGCAGGAATTTATTTTACAATGCTTTTGTTAGTCTGTGGTTTCAGTTCCCTCTCCCCAGGCTACCGATGCCTCCTGAAATCAAAAGATTCAGTAGAGAAGTATATAATTTTGCAATGTATTGATCAATTCTCTAGGGCACTGGTGTGCATACAGCATTGACTGAACTGCCAGTGCCAGTGAGCGTGCAGTGAGCTCAGTGTGAAATTTCTTATGTACTCTTCTCTATTTGCATCTACCTCCTGGCCAGGAATCTGGAGAAAGTAGCCAGAATACAAATTCCAGTGTTGTCTCCTCTAATGCCAACTGTATAGGTGTCACACAGCATAAGAATCTTTGTCATCGACAAGTAAAACTCAATTAGCATCCCCTAATAGTTGTTCTGAGATTCCTTGTAGCTAGTAGCCAAGCAGAGGTCAGTGCTCAAACTTCACAAAAGGGGAATGCCACCCAGGAAAGCAACAAGACTTTGCAAAAATCTTTCTATCTACATCTTTTAAAATGTGTGTGAGCCCTAGCTTTGTGCTATAACTAGGTCTTCCTAGTAGCAGCCCACTGAGCCCAGAGCAAGAGTGATTCATTCAGTCCTAATTAAAATGCTTGAAGTTTATCACCCACTGAACTTATGGTGCTTCAGGCAAAACATCTCACCAGATCAAAATATAAATCCAAGACCTGAGTGATGCATTGTAAAACACTCTTATTGGTCTTTTTTACTATTACAACTATCCATGCCTCAAGATTGTGAAAAGTTTCAGAACATCTCATACTGCAGTGTCAGGCAGATGGATGAAAGGCATTAAACTTCAGAATGACAGGCAGAGTTCAGTCCTTTTTGAAAGGAGATTGTTGATTCAAACTAAAATTCAAGAAAAAATATTCTGCAGTGGAAGCCTGCTTTCATTTATATTGAGTCCCCAAGAGTTATCTGCACCAACTGCATGGTCATTTTTATAGGTTTCTCAGGATTTTTTTCAGAATGAAATCTATTTTCTTTAGGTCAATGAAACAGGTACTTGTATAAAAGGGTGAAATTCCAACAAGAAAAGGGGAACCCCTGAAAAAAGAAAAAAAAAAGAAAAAAGAGCACCAAGTGCCAGATTTCCTAGATTCATGTTACAGGCCTCCACTTTTTACATGGTCTTTATGCTGAATATGGTGATCAGACGGTGAAATCCTGTCTCTCTGCCAGAGCTAGCCTTAGGGGTAGGCAATATGGGCAACTGCCCAGGGTGCTACGGTCACGGGGGCACCACACACACAGTCACAGCAGTGCTCTCCCTCCACCCCAGGCAGGCAGAGCAGTGCCCAGCCCAGCTGGCCCCTCTGCCTCCAGCCACTGCTTAGGAGGAGCCAGGCTGGGCACCATGCCACTCCACCTTCCCACCATATTCACCCTGCACCCCTGCCTGCCTGCAGCAGCACTGCTGATTTGGAGAGGGGGGTGCCAGGGGACATGGAGGGGGCGCAAAACACAAGTTCACCCAGGGTACCTTTTTCCCTAAGGCCAGCTCTGCTTGCTGCCAAAAATATTAATTTTCTAGGACCTATTTTCCATTTAGGAATGAACCTTGGAAATGTTATGTTGAACCGATAGATTGCTTCTTCCACCTTTTTATAGTTTTAATATTTACTTTCAATTAACAATTATAAATAATAACAAATCATATCAGTGGTGGAGGTCAGTGATTGAGTGTAGCACAGGAGAAGAAAAAATGTTTCTACCGGGACATGACTGGCATCTGCTCGTCGACTTCCATCAGCCATTGATTCCCAAGGAGTCAAAAAGCCTAGGGCTCTATTTCATGTGCCAAAAGATGAGAAATAACAGGAGAGCCCTATGTTTTTACTAAACTAAATAGCTCCTTTATTAAATCAGCTATTTACAGAGCTGCTCCAACTGCGGTTTACAATCCCTAGCCATCTGCACAGAAATTCAATGCTGGGTACGTCCTTCAAGCTCTTTCTTCCCTTCTGCAGTTCAAGTTGTTCTCTCCAGCGTCCACGGAAGTCACACTAGGTTTGGTGGCAAATCCAGAACTGTGGCTGCAGCACAAGCTGCCCAGATCCTGACTCCAACCTGTATCTAACAGAATGGTCCCAGTTCCTGTGAATCTGAGCGTTGCAGGGATACAGAATGCCCCTTGGAAATAGACTGAATTCTACATTTCTCAACACACTGTACATACAATAACTAATGAATCCTCACAATGTGCCTGGGTGGTAAGTAGACTCATTATGAACAGGAAAAGTGAGACAGAGGTTACGTGAGTTGCCAAAAGGCCACAGTGCTATGGCGAAAATGAAATCAGAACCTAGTTGCTCCTAACCCCTGCTTGTTGTGTTGCACTTTCTAAGGCACAGAAAGTTTTTATTAAAACACCACAGTTGGTATTATTTAAATATTACCAAACTCTGACAGTGCAGTAACCAGAGCATGGCACTGACTAGAGCCCAGAATCCTGCCTTCCAAAACAGAATGATGACGTTTAGTCTCTACAGCCACATACCCGTGCACACATACTGAGCACGATAAAACAGCTGCTCCATACAGTGCTCAATATACTAGAACAGGCTGCCTCTGTCAGGAGTTAAAAGTGCCTTGCTTATTTCCAAGAGCTGGCATTATATTTTATGTCCCAGTTGCTACCTTCTCACATTCTGTTATTTTGGTTTCCTTTGTTTAACCATCAGAAAACTGTTATTCAGGCAGTATGTGAAAAGCGAAATGTGACTAGCCAAACATATTGCTACATCCACACAAACTCCTAGCAGTAAAGCTTGTGTTAACCTTCACTCTATTTGAGTCAAACTAGAATGCCAGGCCAGAACCACAATAAACCACTGAATCAGGCAATAATGCGAACTTTTGAATTAATTACTGAAAGAAATTTACCTAATCTCAAATCGGCCCATATTCAAAAAGTGCTCCAAGGAACAGCCCTTTGTCCAGGCTCTATAGTAGCTGCTAGTTATGTTTCCACTGGAAAGATTTCCAGTTTTGTTTCCTCCTGAAGTCGTGGTACAATAGGTGTTCATGAGACATTAACTCTGTACACATGGGTATACTCCTGCTTTAAGCTATAGCCAGTGCACTTATGTTCTGCATGGATACGCAGGATATAAATGTTCACAGAAACCCTAACAGAAAGAAAGGCAAAAAACAAAAGCAGTTCTGTTTGTCCTTTCTCATATCAAAAGTGAGCAGCATGATAAAAAAAAGAAAGATACAGCAGACTACAGAATCTGATGAAAAATACCAGTAATATACCTGGAGACTAAGAAAAAGGCAGTACTACAGGCGAAGTGTCAGACTCAGCTGCACAATCCTCTACAACAAGTGTATGCCTCCCTGAACCAGTTAGTCCCTGAGGTGGCACCTTGACTTGCCTTCAGGAAAAGTCCAAAATGGTCAGGATTTTGGTTCAGTTTGGGAAAATATCAACCTGATGACACGATGATTCATTTTAATGGTGAGGGGCAAGAATGGGCAAAGGTTAAAACCAAAGCTCTTGTTTTCGATCTGTACTGTTTGGTTCATCCCATTTCGTATGCAGATAGACTTTTGCTCAACCAGGTTTTCAGTCAGTTTGTCTGGGAGCTGCCTCTCCCTCAAGCTCCCCAATCCAGACTCCTGGCCATTCACTTAAAGAAACTTTACTATTTTGGCAACTGTTACAAATGCCTCTGCCAGAAATGTGGCAGATGAAAAGTACCCACATACTTTTGTAGACATAGAGCATTTATGATTTTATGATATCATCAGATCTACTACTACAATGGTGACCAGAAATGTCTTCCTACTCTTACATTCCTTTGCACCCCACAGCCAGAATTTCCAATTAAGGAGTGTGAGGGGTACAGGAAATGTAGGTGCAGGTCCAACACTTATATGTATGAGTTTTTGATAAGCTGCACTTCCAAAGCACCTATGTGATTTCATGCACTATTTGATCTATCCCTGTGCATTCTGTTTTGCTGTAGTTAGGAAGTTCAAAGCAGGAGGGGGAAGAATTTTTGGAGGTGGAGGGGGTAAGAATGATGAGGTTTTGTAAAAAGAGATCCTGAAAAATAAGGCAGGTCAAATTCCGAGCTCCTATTTCACAATCATGATTGGAATGCAATCCATATATTTGGGCTATTTCAGTGATCTTTAAGAGTCACATCATGTCATCCTCCCTCACACAAATCTGCCTTTGAATGGTGATTTCATTTGGGATGTCACCTAACACCAAGACCTGGCTCTAAGGGTGGAAGTGGTGGCTGCCCTCAGGAGACTAAACACTGAAGTCAAGAAAATTACATTTGTGGAAACCAAGTACCAGTGAATGCCAAGTCAGGCCCATAAGTCCAAATGAAATGAATGGGAACAGTACAGGTACCCACCACTTCTGAGAACCAGGCCATTCATGCCTACCATAGTTTGAGTGACTGCTACAGTTACAGTCTAAATGAGTTTGACTGCAAAATTTGTATCCCTACCCAGATTCAAACTCTGGGCTTGGGGACACTTGGACTGGTGGGGAGGTAGTTCCCTCATCATAGACATAAGCACCAGTTTGCAGGTATTATCTTAGAGTGGGTGTCTGGATTCCAGATTTGAGGATGTTCAGATGTGAAGTTTGGATTGGGACATACCTGGCATTTTGGAGTATAACAAGTTTTTTCCCCATAGCAAAAAAACCACACCAGATCTATTCTAAAGAGATGGGAGAGTCTATCACCTGATGACTTTTGCAGGATGCAAGTGCTGATAAAATAATTACATTTTATTTTATGATAGAAACAAGAAGAAGAAACACCTGGGAAGGGTCTATGACTACCTTTCTTTTGCAAATGTAACTCATGAGAACCAGATGCTATACTGGGCTGTGTTTATTGGTGTATTGTGTGTGAATCAATTGAAGCAATTATTCTACTCTGGCTAAACCTCATTCAGAGTATGAGGCTTAGTTTAAAGCAGTTAAAGTATTTAAGTGGACAAAAATAAGCTGGAGAGAACTTCAAAATGAACAAAACTCTCTACCAGAAGAAACTTCTATATGCAGTGTATAACACAGGGTGGGCGATTATTTGGGCCCAAAGGCCACATAGGGAATTTTGATGAGCTGTTGCAGACTGGGTCAGCAACAACTCATCACAACTCCCTATGGGGCTTTGGGTGGGTGGGGAGCAGTGTTCGGGAGTGGGACAGGTGTGATCCACTCCCTGTATGCCCTGCCCTGTGGGGAGAGGGGAGGGCAGGGGTGTATAGTGGTGTGTGGAGGGAGCTTGTGTGCATGTGGGGGGAGCTGCCTGGGAACCAGCCAAAGGTGAGGGGAGGGAAGGGAAGGCAGGGGGCACATACAGCAGAGCTCGCCCAGCCAGCGGCTGCCCTTGTAGCACTCCACATGGGACTGATCCCCACCCAGGGCAGCCCATGCTGTACTCCTGGCCAAACCTCCTCTAACCCCAGCCCTGGCCCCAGCTCCAGCTAGCACGCAGCTTCTGATGGGGCTGTTCCCAGTGCGGCTGCAGCCAGCCAAGTGCTACTGTGCTCCTCCGGCCTCCAGCGGCCTCCTCCTCCTGCTCCTGCCCCTGCCCCTGCTGCACCACTCCAGGTGGATGGGGGGGGAAGCTTCAGCCTGCCCGCTCCTGTTGGGGGTGAGGGAAGCAGAGCAGTATCCAGCCAGCTGCAGCCCCACTAGGAACAGCCTTGCCAGAAGCTGCGCACTGAGCAGGGCCGGAGGAGGGGCAGCATGAGCTGCCCTGGTGGGAGCAAGTGGGGATCAGCCCCATGTGGAGTGCCGCGGGAGCAGCCATGGACCAGATCCAGTCAGTTGGCAGGCCAGATCTGGCCTGTAGGCTGTATTTTGCCTGCCCCAGGTCTACCACAATTGGGAGTGCCTATCTGTTTTGAATACTTGTATTTACGCCCATAACCTGAGGCTCCTCAGATTCTTTAATGCAGTCAACATCACACCTCTAAGAAGCACTACTAGCCCTATCATACGATTAAAAATCTGAGACACGAAAAGGAGGAACTTGCTCAAAGTCCACAGGAAGTCTCAGGCAAAACAGAGACTTCCACCTAAATCTTCCAAGTCCTAGGTTGCTAACCTAACCATTGGACCATTCGTGCTATGACTGGGGACTCTGGTCAGTAGCATAATAGAAGTATTGAGTCACAATCATAACAGCAAAAATCAAAAACTTGGAAAACAAGACCTCTGTGAAGGGGCCAGTCAATGCAGAGGGCAACCAAAGCTGTCTACAGATGTGTTATGGAACAGGAAATAGAAGCTAATCATTCTTCAGGCAATGAGGAGAGTGCAAGAAGTAATGGGGCCTGCAACTGCTTCCATTAGCATTTAAGCCAGGTACAGACATTTCACTTTTACTGATATAGGTGATCAGAAACCAGTCTAAACCCATAACAGAACAGAAGTTCGGCACACATAGACCGGTTTAAAAAGGGTGGAACCAAGTCTTAGATAGGCAGCCTACGCACCCCCCACACCAAATGGTGAATGCGTGTTCTGTTCACTACCAATCTAAACTACACCACTTACAGAAATCTGTGCAATTTAGATCAATTCTGCCTCGGGCTTCTTGAATGTCTGTACCTAGCCTTAATGGCAAAATTTCCATTGGCTCTACAAGAAGCAGGATCAGCCACAGAGCATATGACTAAACACTACAGTGAGCAGAGAAAAGTACTTAGCCATGTTAGTTTTAAATCAGGTAGAAGCCAGGGTAGATATGCCTCTTATAGACCAGTGGTTTTCAACCTTTTTCCATTTGAGGACCCCTAAAATATTTCAAACGGAGGTGCGGACCTCTCTGAATTGTAAGTATGGGTATTCACATACTTTTGATTGATAATAGTTATCTTTCACTAACCCCTTAGACATAGTTATCTTTTTTGGACCCCCCAGGGGTCTGCAGACCATAAATTGAAAACCACTGTTCTAGACTAAATCAGATATGCATAGCATAAGCTTTCATAAGCAAGGCCTTCCTTCATCAGATATATCAGTGGAGCACAGCAACCTGACAGAATGTTTTTAGCTACAGATAATCAGGGCTGGACTTAATTCTTCTCTAAGAAAGCCTAAGAGACAACCCAATGAATCCTGCCAGAACACCGGTGAATGTGCTGGATGACCTAAATTTCATGACAAATGGAGTTATGAGACCCTATCTACTGTAATTACATTGACCCTATCAAGCTGGTATCTGAGCCCCCTGCATATGTTAATGAATTTCTCCTGGTAACCCCTTGCAAGACAGAAAAGTATTAATATTTCCCGTTTTAAAGATGGGGCAAATACAGCACACCAAAATGAAGTTCCTTGCCCAAGGTCCTATATGAAGCCCATGGCATAATCTAAACCCAGTTTTCCTGACTATCCATCCAGTCCATTCATCTCAAGGCCATTCTGTCCCTCAAAGCAGAATACTGTAGTGGCATAGTGTTAATATAAGCCAGTATTGTTTCCTGGTGAGTCTTAGCTACAGAATAACCACCCACCAGGAAAACAAATTACCTAAGTAATTGCCAGTACAGTGGTTATATGTGCAATACATGAGCACATGCCTCCTGATCCCTTATCCTTTCTGCAAAACCCTTATATGTCTCAGTCTATAGAAGGCTTCCCAAAGGTCTGCAGAGTTTGAACTCTATGTGCTCTAATCAGGTTGCCCCCTACAGCTAATCTCTTGGCTACCTTTTTCTCACATACACAGGAGTAGCTAAAACATACCCCATTTTTACCTCATAAAAGCTTATTCAGTAGGGTGCAAAATTCCAAAAACTGTATTTAAAATAAATGCACCTGTAATTTATTAATGGTGCCACCTTAAAGCTGGCACATGAAAGCAGTAGTTGCTGTAGTTCATCATCATCTAGAAACTGCCTATCAGTCAAGTCATAAGAACAAGAGAGACTTAGAAAAATCAATTCTCAGAGTAATCAAGGCATGAAAGAGGGATGTCAGGATCTGTCTAGTTAGATACTTATGTATGTGAAAAATGGTCCACAGATAAAACCAGAAGTGGACAACTGAACTCACATTAGTGGAAAGAAAAGAATTCATCTTTGTTCATTCTTATTGCTAACAGAAACATGATAGAAGAATTTCACTGAGAAACCAAAGAGGCTCTGACTGCCAATTGAGATTGCTCCTATTTCAGACCATAACCCCTACTCAGTGTTTTGGACTGCCTCTGCATATATCTGAATACATCTGCATCATTTCCTAAAAATCTGGGTCATTCCAGAATGCACAAAAAGACCACAAACATGATCCAAAGCCCACTAAAGTCAATATGAGTCTTTCCATCTCCATCAACAATGGAAAGGGTGTGCTTCCAGCATGCTGGAAGCTGAAACTTTACACAAAGGTTGTGGGAGTGAGGGGCATGCTATACCATTTTGTATGCCAGAGAAATGTCTTCCACAGTAGGTTTGCCCAGGGAAAGGAAGTCGGCCAGCCACAAAAAGGGATGGAACAACTGGATCCAGGTACAATACAGAGATGCAGTTCCCCAAACTCCATACTTAGGAACAGAGGCCCAAGTCTGCTCTGTTTATTATCCTGAAGCATAAGGAGAAGCAAAATATGTGATCCCTAAAGATTTTGTCTATTATAGCACAGGTTTATGTTTTGCTGATCAGGAATGGGTATGTTATAGTTATTCTCACAAGAAACACAGTGAGATATAAAAATCCAGCCTTTTGGCTAGTGCAACGAAAGAAATGTGGAATGCAAGGAAATTTTGGCCTGATTTCTTTGTTGCATTCAGCTTGGCTCAGATTGAATGGAAAGGAGTTTCTGGGCTCCTCCCTGATTCAGGTCTTCAGCAGTACCCCCAATTTACACGATTGTCAAAAAATCCCTGAGAAATCTCACACCAGTGGAGTGTGAACATAATGGAGCTCCTTCTGCCATGTTTCCTCCCCCTAGCATTGTGACCAGGGCCTTTCTCATCATGGCCACAACCCAAATGCAGCATGGCTTGCTTTTCACTGGTAGCGTCTCCTGATACAAAAGGAATTCTGTACTAGATACCTCTGGCTAATTTTGTTTAAATGGAAGAGAATTTAAAGAGACCTTATATATCCACAGAGTCAGATGCTATGATGTGATAGGCAGTGATGTGATGTGATGATGGGCAGGATCCCCTGGGACGCCAGTCTGACGGGGAGAGGAGTCCAGGAGAGCTGGCTGTACTTCAAAGAAGCCTTCCTGAGAGCACAGGAACAAACCATCCCAATGTGCAGGAAGGCTAACAAATATGGCAGAAGATCAGTTTGGCTTAGCAGGGAACTCTTCAGTAAACTAAAATCACGAAAAGGAAGCTTATAAGAAGTGGAAACTTGGACAAATATCTAGGGAAGAATATAAGAGCATTGCTCAGGCATGCAGGGATGAAGTCAGGAAGGCCAAAGTGCAACTGGAGTTGCAGCTAGCAAGGGAAATGAAGGGCAATAAGAAGGGTTTCTGCAAGTATGTCAGTATCAAGAGGAGGATCAGGGAAAGTGTGGATCCATTACAGAATGGGGGAGGAAACCTTGTGACAGAGGATGCAGAAAAGGCTGAAGAGCTCAATGCCTTTTTGGCCTCAGTCTTCACATGTAAGGTCAGCTCCCAAATTACTGCACCAGGCAGCACAGTTTGGGGAGGAGGTGAGAAGCCCTCAGTGCTGCAAGAACATATTAGGGACTACTTAGAAAAGCTGGATGTGTACAAGTCCATTGGGCCAGATGGGATGCACCCAAGAGTGCTGAAGGAGTTGGCTGATATGATTGCAGAGCCATTGCCCATCATCTTTGAAAACTCATGGCACTCAGGAGAGGTCCCAGATGGCTGGAAAAGGGCATAGTGCCCATATTTAAGAAAGGGAAGAAAGAAGATCCAGGGAACTACAGACCAGTCAGCCTTACCTTGGTCCCTGGAAAAATCATGAAGCAGATCCTCAAGAAATCCATTTCTAAGCACTTGGAGGAGAAAAAGGTGATCAGGAACAGTCAGCCTGGATTCACCAAGGGCAAGTCATGCCTGACTAACCTGATTGCCTTCTGTGATGAGGTGACTGGCTCTGTGGATGCGGGGAGACCAGTGGATGTGGTGTACCTTGATTTTAGCAAGTCTTTTGATAGTCTCCCACAGCATTCTCACAGGCAAGCTAAGGAAGTATAGGCTAAATGAATGGACTGGTGGATAGAAAACTGGCTAGAGCACAGGGCTCAGAGAGTAGGATTCAATGACTTGATTTCTAGTTGGCAGCCAATATCAAATAGAGTGCCCCACAGATTGGTCCTGAGGCCAATTTTGTTCAGTATCTTCATCAATGACCTGGAAGATGGCATAGAGTGCACCCTCAGCAAGTCTGCAGATTACACCAAGCTGAGGGGAGTAGTTGATACGCTGGAGGGCCGGGCCAGGATTCAGAGTGTCTTGGACAAATTGGAGGACTGGGGCAAAAGAAATCTCATGAGGTTCAACAAGGACAAGTGCAAAGTCCTGCACTTAGGATGGAACAATCCCATGCACTGCTACAGCCTGGGGGCTGACTGGCTGGGCAGCAGCTCTGCAGAAAAGGACCTGGGGGTTACAGTGGACAATAAGCTGAATATGAGCCAGTGGTGAGTAGGCCTGTGTGAGTCGGCAACGATCTGATCCGGCTTCGGATCCAGCCACTTCAGATGCCAGAGATCCAATCTGGGGCTCCAGGCCAAGTTTCTGCTTGTATCCGGCCGAAGCAGCTCCGAAGCTTCAGAGCCACCTTGGAGATCCAGCCATAGGGTATAATGGGGAATCAATGAAATATCTATAACTTTGTTGTTTTTTGTCTGAATTGGATGAAACATGCAGGACTGATAGCCCCTGCTCAGAGCACGAAGTCTGCCAAGTTTCAAGAAGATCAGTGCAGGGGTTTGGGGGAAACTGAACCCCAAATTATTGAAAGCAAAACTGATGTCACATGTACGTGTTACAACACAGGGGGATGAAAACTGCAGGAGTGGTGACCCCTTGTGAGGCCACAAAGTCTGCCAAGTTTCAAGAAGATCAGTGCAGGGGTTTTGAGGGAACTGTACTCCAAATTCTTGAAAGATAAACTCATGTCACATCTAAGTGTTACAATACAGGGGGGTCAAAACTGCAGGGGTGGTAGCTCCTGGTGAGGCCAAAAAGCCTGCCAAGTTTCAAGAAGATCGGTAAAGGGTTTGGGGGGAGCTACACCTCAAGCTGCGGACAAGCAAAATGTGTGACATGGGTGACCCTGTGTGTGTTAAGGCGCAGCAGGATGAAAGCTGCAGGGATGGTAGCCCCTGCTGCGGCCACGAAGCCTGCCAGCTGTTGAGGAGATCAGTGCAGGAGGGTTCTGGGGCCCTGCACCCCTAGCTGCTGACAGACACAGCTCATGACGTGGGTGCTTGTGCAACTGACTGTCTCTGTCTTGGGGCAGTTGATTGTCTGTATTGATTATTTCCTCTCCTTAGTCTCTGCTTTTGTAGGTGTTAATTGATGGTAATTAACTGGCTACATTAGCTAGGTACTGTGGATTGAGCTGGTCCCTGAGTGAATCATGATTGATTGGTAACTGGTAACACAGTAGCTTAGCAGCCAGGCCTGCAGTGGTCCCCATCCCCCCCACGCCCCAACACAGACACAGCTGCACAAGCACGCACGTCACGAGTTTTGCCTGTCAGCAGCCAGAGGCGCAGGGCCCCAGAACACAGAACCCCTGCACCGATCTCCTTGACAGCTGGCAGGCTTTGTGGCCACAGCAGGGGCCACCATCCCTGCAGCTTTCACCCTGCTGCGCCTTAACATACACTGTGTCACCCATGGCATGAGTTTTGCTTGTCCACAGCTTGAGGTGCAGTTTCCCCCAAGCCCCTGCACCGATGTTCTTGAAACTTCACAGGCTTTGTGGCCTCATTAGGAGCCACCACCACTGCAGTTTTTACCCCACTGTGATGTAACACATACACATGACATCAGTTTTGCTTTCAAGAATTTAGGGTGCAATTCCCTCCAAACCCCTGCACTGATCTTCTTGAAGCTTGGCAGGCGTCATGCTCTTAGCATGAGACTACAATCTCTGCAAATTTCATCCAAATCAGACAACAAACAACAAAGTTATAGATATTTAATTGTTTCCCCATTGTATCCTATGGCCAGATCTCCGAAGCAGCTCCGAAGCTTTTCCATAGCACTTCCGAAGCTCCGAACCACTTCGGAAAGCCTAACAAAGCCAGCACTTTGATCCAGACATGCTGCTTTGGATGCCAAAGTGTCCGAAGCTTCTTCAGATCCAAAGCTCTGTCCAAAGCCTTGCACAACCCTAGTGGTGAGCCCTTGTTGTCAAGAAGGTTAATGTCATACTGGGCTACATTGGTGGGTGCGTTGTCTGTAGGTCAAGGAAAGTGATTTTTCCCCTCTATTCACCACTGGTGAGACCACATCTGGAGTACTGTGTTCAGTTTTGGGCCCCCCCACTACTGAAAGGATGTTGACAAATTGGAGAGAGTCCAGCAAAGGGCAACAAAAATGGTGATGGGGCTGGTGGACAAGACATATGAGGAAAGACTGAGGGAACTGGACTTATTTAGTCTAGAGACAAGAAGATTGAGAGGGGACTTAATAGCAGCCTTCGACTACCTGAAGGGGGGATCAAAAGAGGATGGAGATAAACTGTTCTCAGTGGTGACTGATGACAGAACAAGGAGCAATGGACTCAAGTTGCAGCAAGGGAAGTTGAGGTTAGATATTAGGAAGAATTTTCTCACTAGGAGGGAATAAAACACTGGAACAAGTTACCCAAAGCTATGGTAGAAGCTCCATCCTTGAAGGTTTTTAAGACACAGCTAGACAAAGCTTTGGCCAGGATGATCTAGTTGGGGATGCTCCTGCTTTGAGCAGCAGGTTGGACTAGATGACCTCCTGAGAACCCTTCTAACCCTAGCTTTCTATGATTCTATGATATTTGTGAGGTTTACACCCAAAGCATATGCCTTAAGCTCTACTGGTGGCTGCTACAAGCCATAATATGCAAAATAGCAGAGCTGGAGAAAGCATTTTTATAAATTTTGTAATGGACACAGCAGCAGCTGGAACTACACTTCCCAGAAAGGTGCTGGGGAAAGGGAAAGCAGCAAAGGGAAAACGGGTTTTTGGCACACAGGGTAATGATTAAGGTACAGCATGCATAGGAGTGGTGCCAGCGGCAGCTGGCAAGATGCATGGTGGAGACCCAGGAACTGCCACGTGGACTGATTCTGAGAAGCTGCAGCTGGCAAGACATGTAGCAGAGCTGCAGCAGGGTGATCCTGAGAGGTTGCAGCTGGCGAGACATGCAGCGGGGCTGATTTGGCAAACCACAGCAGCAGGGCTCAAGTGTGGGTCCTCAGTGCACAGAAGAGCCAATTCTGTGGGCCATGGCAGTGGGGCTCAAGCACAGCACCTGGATACAAGGTAATCAGGTGCACAGAGGGACCAGAAACTGATGTGAGGGCCCTCCAGAGTTGAGGGAGATCTCAAGGTTTCGTCAGCGTAAATATTCCATGGTTAGTGTTTCTTACTGGTTACCTTGTTATCTGCTACTTAAAGGCTCTAGCACTGGGTGATTGCCTATTGCCTGTTATGTTTACTCTAAGTGAATGTATCTTAGGGCTTACTCACCTGTTACTACGGCTGTGCAAAGCTTCGGGTAGTGATTCGGTTCGGAGGAGATTCGGCCCAATTTAGTGGCCAAATCTCCAAATCCGAATCAAATCAGGGGACCAATTAAAAGGCCCGAATCGATTCAAAGCTCTCTGAATCTTCAGGAAAGATTCAGAGAGCTTTGATGATTCAGGCAGCCCGGTGGCTGCAGCATTGAGCTGCAACCGCACTCGGAGCTGGTAAGTACTTGGGGTGGAGGAGGGGAGACTGGGAGAGGGGACCATGGGGGGACCCCTGGAAGCCCCCCCTGCTCCCTCAGCCCCCCAACT
>NW_005842362.1:796247-811278 GCF_000455745.1 Alligator sinensis
TCCCCCAGCCCTCACCCCCTGCAACGGCTGCCCCAGCCCTGGCCAGCTCTGGCTCTTTAAGAAAAAAAAAATGGAGAAAAGCCCCGGGACTCACCACTCCTGCAGTGGCCTCAGGGCTTCAGAGGGCTTGTGCAGAGCCCACCATGTGGTGCAGGGCAGCAGGGGGTAGTGGGGATCAGCCCCACTGGCAGGAATGGTGAGTGTGGGGTTTTCTCATTTTGTTGTTTTTTTCTTAAAGGGCCGGCACTGGCCCAGGCGGGACAGCCATGGCAGGGCTGGGGGAGTGAGCGGGGGTCAGAGGGCTTGTGCAGAGCCCTCCACGTAGTGTGGGGCAGTGGGAGGCAGCGGGGATCACCCTCCACCTGGCAGCACCCGGTGAGCCAGCGGCCGGGTTTTCCCAAAGAGCTGGGAGCTGCGGGATGGACAGCCGTTGCCAGGCTGGAGGGGATAGGCTTGGCTGATTCAGTTGAATTGATTTGGGACAGTGATTCGAATCAGCTAATCGAATCACCGTCCCCCGAATCGGCCAAATCTGAATCCCACGTGAATATTAGCCACTTCTCACAGGCCTACCTGTTATGTATATCTTACATGTATGTATCCTAATGTACTCATCCATGTGTTCCCAATCTCTTAAACCCATTGTCCTGTGGACCCAAGCTCCTACTAACTATATATACATTTTTAAGAAGCACCCTTTGGCTCCTGTGCAGTTTCTGAGACTCAGTATTATATGGCTACTGTTTACAAGTTACTCCAGTGGAGAAGCCAGTAACTTTGAGGAGCACTAACAACTCTCAAAAAATACACAAGTGGGAGAGTGTAGGAGAGAAGGTACAAGTGGCTGTTTCCTGTCTGTGGCATATGCACATTTAAACATGTTTGGAAAAATACAGCCCTTAAAGACCTAATCTTTTTTTTTTGCTCATACATCTGAAATGGATTAGGGTGGTCTTTTCCTCCAAGTGAAATGTTTAAAAACTGAAAAGCGCCTCTAGGATCTGACAAGCATCCTCCTCCTTTACTTTTGGGTCCATAAATTCTTTGAGGTTCATCCAATCAATGTTACTGTTGGCTTTCTTTGAGATACTGTAGGAAAGAGACTCTTTCACAGATCACAATGTCCCCTATGCCCTCATAGTCAACGATTAGATATCAAAATATGTCATTCTACAGTCTACCAGCAAGGCCTCTGTAGATCATATTTGATCTACAGATCATAATTTGTGCAAGTTAATGTCAAAAGATCCATATTCTAGGTACAGGTTTTCCTTATTCTCTCATAAAGAAAGAGAAAACGACTTAAACATGATTTTTCCAACACCTAAGGAATTTAGGAACAAAAGTCTCATTGATTTTTAAAGTGATTGGATTCCTAAATCATGTTGGTGACTTTGCAGATCTTAATTTTAGCTGGCAAATTATGATGTATACAGATCTTAATTAGTAAATACCACATGAGTACTATTATTCTTTTAAAAATCATCTGAAATCATTCAATTCCAGCAAAACAATGTTAGTGAAATAAAACAGCAAACCATGTTCATTGTAGATTACAATTTAAGGATTATGGCTGAAGCTAAGAAGAGCTTAAACAATCGGCTCTAATTAAATACGCCAGGAAACATGTTTCTACAGTCTCATCTCATCTCCAAATATGTCTCTGACTGTTAATAATTTAACCTTAGTTCATACTAATAGACTTTGGAGAAATTCACAACAAACATAATCTCTCTCCAGTCATACATCACTCATTCATCTAAATGTTAATATATTGATAGTAAATTCTATTAAGAAATTGCTTGAAGACTACAAAATGTGCAGCAACCAGCTCCACGTGCTCTTCCAAGATTTGTCCTCTACCCCCAGGTATCTTATGTACTGACAAGAACCATGACCTAAAAAGTTAGACTCAAAGGAGGTGGTCCAATTCAATTCACCCTTGCACTAGTGTAAGTCAGAAATAGCTCCACTGAAATCAACACCCAGTACAAAAAGAGAGGAAGCAAGATCAGAATCTCATGCCTGGTCCCAGTGAAGTCAATGGGAGTTTTGCTATTGGCTTCACCCATGGATTGATTCTAATCCAAACTCCGTCACTGACTCACCATATGGCTCTGGACAAGCCCCTTAAACTCTGGGCCAAAACCATAGAGCAGTGATTGTCAGTCAAGGGTCAGGCCAGACCCTCTGAAGGGTATCAGGAAGTGCAAGAAGACAAGCAAAGATAATAAGCAGGTGTGAGGAGATAAGCACAGCTTCGGGCTCCATCTCTGCCTGGATGCTCCCTCAGCTTCACTGCCCAGCCCCTCTGTAATAATACATTAGTTTTTTAAATGGGATGCTGCTCCATTTGCAAATGTTATAGAGGGGTTCTGCAAATATAAAAAGGTTGAGAACCAGTCAGACTAATTTGGCTCCTTGTCTCAGTTTCCTCATCTGTAAGAACAGAGATACCCATACCTGCTAACTGCACACCATGCAATGGGCATTAATTAGCTTGTGTCAAGTACTATGAACATACAGGTGCTTATTTTTAATAAATTAAGAGAGAAGTTACGGGGGTCAGAAGGAGAACTGGGAGCTTAGATTTGTTGTGGGTCCCTACCAACTTCCATATTCCTCACTTATTTCTTGTGTTTCCAGCATGCTGGAAATGCAAGCCTGGCCTGTCACAAGGCTGACATTCCAGATGACTGGATCTTCATTTTGCTTCAGTTAAATTTGGGGTGTCATTTAAAATCTCTTTCTTTCACATGCACCATAATACTGGACAGGATTAAAGGTAGATTTCTTTTGTGACCCTAGAAACTCTTTGTATATCTTCAGAGGTGCACGTAAAAAAAATATCCAGTTCTTAAACAGGTAACAAAATGGAGACCAAAGATGACAGTAGCAGATTTCTGAAATAATAATTTCTTCAAGAAAATTGTAAAATATATTAAGAAAGCATAAAGGAAGCTTGTAGCTATAAGCACTGAGTCAGTTAAAGTGAAGGATACACAATTAAGTCTTTAGCATCTGTGTTAAATAGCAAGTGCCAATCAAGATGACACAGTGCATAATTCATTCCAGGTAGAAAAATTTGCGAAATACTATTCCAAAATGAATACAGGAACCATATATCACAGACACAACCTCCAACTTATACGGGCTAGGAGAGCAAGGCATCTGAATGTGCACCTCAAGGCCTGCAGAGTAGCTAAAACTAATGAAATGCTTCAAGTTGTTTGGATGTATAATAAAGTACAGGTACTAAAGGATGAATTAGATTAAAAAAATTATAGAACTAATCATACTTATGATGCTGTACTAAAAACCATCTAGGGAAGAGTTTAAGAACTGAAGCCATTTAAGAGCTATATTTTACAAGTAAAATTTAGTTTTCCCTTCAAAAACAAAAATACACATGAAATTACTTGTAAAGTGTTACTACAAATCAGTTGGACAATTCCTTTTAGTTGCTTTAAAAATAAGAAGTTAATGTTTCAGAAAGCTAAATTTCTTTAGAAAGTGTATAAAAACAGTTCACTATAATACACAGCACTCTCAGAAAGTTATTCCATCTGTAGATCTTAAAATCCTCTACATTAGATATATATTCTTATTACCGTTTTTGGAATAGGAAGCTAAGGCACAGAAAATGTACGTGTCATGACCAAGGTCACTAAACAAATTAGTTTGCAGAGCCAGGAATAGAAACCAAGTTCACCAATTCCAGCTCCTATGCTCAGCTTCATTTGGGCGCATGGCCTATCTTCTATTGTTTGCATTAATTAATCATGATCAGAATGAGCTCTGTGCTAAGAGAAAGAGTCCAGGAGTCTGTACTCCTGGCTTCTGTTTCCAATTCACTGGACTACCTCTCTTTCAGCACCAACCTCTCCTATCCTGATCCTCCCCTCCTTGCATTCCCTGAAACATTTCTCACCAAAGTCTCCAACCCTCACTATCACCAAAGTTCTCCTAGTCAAATTGTAGGACCACTACTCCATTCCCATTCCTTCTTCAACAGTGTCACTGTTAGCTTCCTAGTCCAAAAATGGTAATAAGAATACTTATCTAATGTAGAGGATTTTAAGATTTACAGATGGAATAACTTTGTGAGAGTGCTGTGTATTATAGTGAACTGTTTTTATATGCTTTCTAAAGAAATTTAGCTTTCTGAAACATTAACTTCTTATTTTTAAAGCAACTGAAAGGAATTGTCCAATTGATTTGTATTCTATCCTGTACTCTATTCCAAACCTACTCCTTGTAACCAATAAAGTTCTCCTTTGTACCTAGCATGGGAGACTTATTGGGAGAGGGCCTAGAGTATGCCTTGGGGTCCCCTTGGTTCGGCTGACTGAGGGAGACTGCTATTTGTGCTTCAGACTGAGGGAAGCACCCCAAATTCTTGCAGTGAGTCAAGTACCCTCAAGGACTACTAGGCCTGTGTTTCCCAGGGGGCACAGAGCCAAAATCAGTGCAGACCCTGGGTGGTGGCAGTGTTACCCCCCAGGCTTGTGAGTGTGCTGCAGGAAGGGGGTTGGCTGGATGTGAGGCACTCCCAGGGAGACACTCGGAGCCTGGAAGGTTCAGGCGCAGTGAGGTGGGTGGCTCAACACAGGAGCACCCCTTACTGGCCTGCCACATGTGGTGGTAGTTGTGGGATCCAACAACCTGCTGTCTTGAAGGCATAACTTGGGGAGGGAATAGAGTCACTGAAAACCCTTGAGCAAACAATCTAATTTGGCATCGGGTCAACCGGACGGTGTAGCTAGTTAGGATGGCTGATGAGTATGACCACATGACTGTGGCCGACTTGAAAGAGGTAATGAAAGAGGCAGAAGGAGAATCAGGAGAGGACAGAATCACAAAAAGCCAAGAAAAACTAGGGTTTCAAGAAACAGAGTATAAGCCCTCGTGGCCCCCAGTGAGTTCTGGATGGATGCACGGAGGTGATCTTGCAGCCTAGTCATTATCACACAGGATCTTAATCAGGTCTTCTCTCTTTTGCTCCTTACTCATTGAAGGCCTCCCCACCACAGCGTGTATCCTTAGGGGAGTCACGGGGAGCACATGCCCCCTGGATTTGTGTGTGGAGCAGAGGCAGGCTGCCTGCTACAGGCTGGGGCTCTTCGCCCTGCTGCCTTTGCCCTGGGAGCTGCACAACACCATGTTGTGCCTCCTGTCACCGGGCAGGCTGGGGACACATGATACGGACAGCAAGCAGCTCTTGGGGCAAAGGCAGCAGGGCACAGAGCCCCAGCCTGGAGTGGGCAGCTCGCCTCTGGCCCACGCACAAAACGGAGGGGGACATGCCCCCCATGCCTCCCCTGGGAGCGTGCGCAGCAGTGGGGAGCTGCCCACCCTCCCCCCAGCATCCCTGGACAAGCCTCCTGTGACTCTGTCCCGCTACCTGCCCTGGCCCCAGGGCCCTATTCACCCCACCCCTGCCCCAGTCCTTCCCTCACCATGGGGTCCTTGATCTGCACCCCCTGACCCTTTCCCCTCCCCCTCCACAGACTTACCAGAGCAGCTGCTGCTCTACACTCAGAGTGCAGGTTGCAGCTGCTTGTCTGTGTCTGTGTCTATGTCTATGTGCACCCCCCACTCCTGCTGCAGCTGCCCAAAGCCTGTGCCCAGGCTGTCCTCTGTGCTGCCACTACTGCTCCATTGGGCAGCCCAGAGGGGGTGGAGCAGAGCCCAGCCACAGGCTCCAAAACTACATGCACAATTAACATGGTAAAAAAATTAACTCAAGAACCAATTAACACATTAATTGTGCACATTAACTGCAATTAATTAAAGCCCTAGTGATTAATTAACAGCCCTAGCATTTATACATATGTTCTCAGAGGGGCACGGGGGCATTTTAAGTAGAGTGGCTCCAAGAGCTGCTCTAATTAAAGCACCCAGAGCGTCTCATGCATCAGTGACCCCATGATTCAAAATGCCATTGGAGACATTTGATCTCAAGCTCACCGAACAAGCTTTAGATACGTGGCCCTGCTGCGATTCTGAATTATGGGGACACTGATGCTCAAGTCCACTCCAACACATTGGAATTACAGTGTGTTGGAGCAGCCTCCCTCCTACTGTATAGGCACCCTATGACTGTTAGCATTGTAAAAAAGGGGCCCTTTAGGGTTGGGACAGAAATTATGCATACACCAGTATAAAGTGATCAGAAACCAGTTCAAATCTGTAGCACAACAGAAGTTCAGTGTACATAAACTGCTTTCAAAATTGCCAAAACTGGTTTAAGATAAACTTGGATGGATTTAGTATTAGACATAATTGATTTGGGTTAAATCGGTTTATTGAACTTCTGTCCCATATCCCCTCCAGATTCAAGTTAAGTCAGTACCCCAGTATCCCAGGATGCTTTGCACCTCCCCCACAAGCCTGCCCCCCCTCCCCCCCAGGTGGGCAGGCTAGCTTTGGCTCAAGATGTCTACTCCAGCCCAGCAGGGAAGCTCTAGCACCCCTTGGCTTCTGGCCTGCACCACTGCAGGCATGTGGCTGAATTTCTGAAATTAAAGTAAATGTCTGTTCACTGGCTTATCAATTCAATCTACACAGTTTAGACCAACCTGTGAAGACTGAATCGATTCCACCTTTGGGTTTTTGACTGCCTGTACTTAGCGTTAAAGTTAGAGGTGGGTCAACACTGGCCCACCAGATCATCTCAGCACCCTCAGGGATGTTCACACTCAGCTATGATCTGAACTTCACACTTCAGACCTGGCTCTATAATGGGGTTGCATCAAAACACCCGCAGCTCTGGGCAATTCCAGATGACAGACATGGTTTACAAGCTAGAGATGAACCTTAAGATATTTGGTTTACTTTATTCCCTGCTAATTTAAGGCTCTAAATATACTGAGCCTCTAATATACTGAACACTGAAAAAATGGGTGAAGCTTAGATGCCACAGATTGAAGCTTCCAGTGCTTTTTCTTATTACTTTACCCCTGGCTTGGTTTCCCCAATGATGTCTGCATGAGAAAAGCATCTGTTTTGCTTACAATTCTATTCTAAGTCTATCTTGACATTTATTATCTTTGTTCAACTAGCAAACTTGCCACCAAAGTCAACCAGGTGCAGTTAGATCCTGTTCTCACTAATATGTCATTCTGAAATGGAAATTAAAAGTTATCACCCCTTCCACTAGTAGCATTGCACTGAAAATGAAGTTTTACAATGTCAGATTGGATGAGTAACACTAAAAATGCCTCTTCTGTACCATTGGGTTTTTATCACAGAGAGGCAAAATAAAGCTTTGTGGAATCTTTTGGGAGAAATGTATGAATAAATAACTAGTAATAAAATCAAATTCAGCACTAGAAGTGTCTCATTTTTGCTGGAACTTTTTTTTTTTTTTTTTTAAGAGGGTAGGATAGTACCCGTTATTAGGTTTCTGAAAATACAAAAGCAAATAAAAGATCTCAGTGACAGGACCTGCATGAATAATGCAAAGATAATCTCCATAAATATTAGTTTTAATTTTTTTTATGGATTCTCTCCAGTTATGTTTGTGTCCTTTGTATTATTAATATCATTTTTTATTAAAATGGTGCACATAGGCCCCAGCCCAGATCCTGGTCCCTGTAAAAACTGGAAAAGGGGTTCTCTGATGAACACATAGTAAGAGCCCCTGCCCTAAAGATTTTACAATTTGAATAGGCAAAGTATGGATGGAAGAAATAATTATTCCCACTTTCAACATAGGGAACTGAGGCACAGAGAGAATAAGGCCTAGATTCTCAGAGGTATTTAAGCCCTGAATTCCCATGTGTTTCAGTGAGAATCATACCTTCAAGGTCATGGACCTAAGTGACTTGCCTAAGATCACACAGAGAGTATGTGGCCAGTCTAACCCATGGACATTTTTCAGCCCATGGTAAATTCTTAAGTAAGCCCTCTTCCCTATCTTACTCCTGTGTATTGCTTTGTGGCTACTATATTTATGAGTCTGGGTGTTTTAAGTTACATTCCTATGTTTTAAACAAAAAGTAGCATAGCTCCAACATGATGTTAATGTAAAAAAAGAACATTATAGTCAGTTTTAAGTGACTGTTTAAATAAAAAGAGAGAGAGACATATTGACTATTCTGCTCCCTCTCCCCTCCTTCCTTCCCCCAAATGCCCAGCTCAAAATACCTGGTTGGTCCTTTACCCCCTTCATAGGAAGCCCTGTCTGTGGCAGAGCTGGAACCAAACACAGATACCCTGAGTCACTATCCTATTTTCTATTATTTTATTTTGTAATAATTTTTCATGAACATTCAAGTGATCAAATGAGTTATTGACCCAGAAGTATGTCAAAGCACATTTCAGAGTCATGTGTGTGCCTTTCCGTATTACGCATAGGAAAAAAGGATACATAGACTTGTCAAAGATCACAGAGCTCACTTTTTAGAACCTTCTTCCAAACACAGTATAAATTTTTGACAACTACTATGGGTCTGGCATTGGCCACATCCCATTTTGTTGCTGGCTGTCTATTGCTATGCTTGAGTTTTCATCTGTTCCAGCTATGCTACTATCCAGAATCTATAGCTTCCTCCTCTCACCTGTGACCCATTGAGTCTGGGTTGTTGTCACTTCTCATTGCTATTTAATGGCTGAACCCAGACATGTTCATAGAGCATTCTCAGGCTCCTGCTTTCTTTATTGTAGTGGCCAGCCTGTCAAGTTTGGCCTTCTAAATGCTTCTGTGGCCAAATCTCCGAATTGAATCAGAAGACCCTTTAATCTCTCCAAATCAAATTGGAACCCTCTGAATTGATTTGGAGAGATTCGGAGAGAGTCGACGATTCGGACATAGACGCAGCTTTAAATGTTTTTTCTACATACCTTTAGGTACCAGGCGGTTCATGAATGCTGCGATGCTGGGGCACATGGAGTGTTGTACAGAAGCATGGGGGGGTCCCCAGTGCACTTGGCAGCAAACCTGGAAGTGGACCAGAAGCACTTCCAGTCCACTTCTGGGTCTGCCGGGGAGCGTGTGTAGGGCCCCCTCCCTGCACTCCTGTGGGTTACTCCCTCCAACCCAGCACTGCAGCATTCACAAGCCACACTGGTACCTCGTGTTATGTAGAAAAAACATTTAAAGCTGTGTCTATGTCCGAATCGCTGATTCTCCGAATGAGCATCGAATCTTCAGATTCAGATAGTGCCAAATCAAATTAGGGACAGTGATCCAAATCAACTAATTGAATCATTGTCCCTGATTCAGGCCAAATCCGAATTGAATAGGGCCCGCTTCACACACCCCTACTCTCTAGGTAACTTGTCCCAGTGCATCACCACCCTCCTAGTGAGAAAGTTTTTCCTAATATCCAACCTAAGCTTCCCTTGCTGCAACTTTCTCTCCTAGAAACTGGGATTACATGTTCTACAAATTGATCCCAGTTTTAATTAAAGACTCTCTGATGCAAGCGGTGTTACATGTGGAAATGAGACTTCCCAGTTCTGTCAAGGAATTCTCTATTCTTCTCTTGGCTTCACATTCTCTCAGCGTTCAGAACGAAACCAGTGCTTTGCTCATGCCTTCTAACAAGCATGTCTAGAAACAGAAACAGCCAATCAGAGTGCTCCAAGCATGGGGGAACACTGCCATGATTCCAAAGCCACGCCGAGGACCGGACAGAGGGTGGTGGAGCCGAGGCCAGCAGCGCTGTCCTTGGCTCCCCCACCCCACTCCGTGAAAGAGGCAGAACAGCGGGGATGGGAACTCAACCTAGTTGGGCTGAGTTCCTTCCCCAGCCCAGTCATAGCTCTGAGGAGAGGAACTCAGCTCAGCTGGGCTGAGCTGCCTTCCCCAGCCTGATCATAGGGTTAGGGAGGGGAACTGAGTGATTGGGCTCAGTTCCCTTCCCCAGCTCGAATTCAGCACTGTGATCAGCTTCCTGCAGCCCGGCCGTGGGATGTGGGGAGAGCCAGGGCTGCGCTCCCGGCTGAGCTACGTGGGGCTGCGGAGCCACTGGGAGAGCAGCCCTGGTTCTCCCCTGTCTGCCACCACCTGGCTGCTGGCTGCTAATATTATAAAAGCCTAAGTCTGTCTGTCTGTCCATCCGTAATGCTTTATTCATGCTCTGATTGGCTGATGGAAGCAGCCAATCAGAGTGCTACAAGCATGGGGGAGCACTGCCATGATTCCACAGCTGCACCAAGGACTAGACAGAGGGTTGAGGATCTGAGGCCAGCAGCACTGGCCTCGACTCCCCCACCCCACTCCCTGCAAGAGTCAGAACAGCAGCAGCACAGGGTATTAGGTGGAGGCACTCCATCCCAGCCCCCTCCCTCCCCCGCCCCTCCCCCATCATTCTTGATGGGCAATTGGCTAGTTAACAATAAAATCATATAAAGACATGCACCAAAGAGTTCTCTATCTAAGCTAGCAATATAGTTCTACAGGGACATGTTTTAAATAATTTATAAATCATTCACTCTAGCTTATATTTTAAATTATCTGTTGGGGCTACTCCCAAAAATCAGTCATGAGAAGAAGAGTCATTAAATACTTGATCATTATAATACTTATTATGCTGCCAAATAAAAAGCCAGCTGGACAGAAGTGAAAAATGGATGGTTCTCACCATAGTGTCCCATCTGACATTTGCACGAGAAAAGCAATTTGCAATCTGCATTGATTAACTTAACCTCTGGCACTAGAGATAAAAATAATTTTCTTCCGACTCATTGTGCAGTGGGTTATGTCTGCAAAAACTGATATTGTAATGACCTCAGAGCAAAATACCAGAATACTGTCTTTCCAGTTTCAAAAACCCAATTCCATTTCTAGAGCAGATGAAAAGTTAAACATCAGAGAACTCTTAAATACAGAAGCTTCCTTTTGTAGTGCAGACAATAACTGATGAGAGTAAAAGGAAAAGTGGCATGAGAACTACAAAAGAGATTTTTTTTAACTTTAAAAGAGAACAAGCCCATAAGGTCCATCAAGACATTTACATAAACATTCAGCTTTATGTTCAGTCCTTCATGTGTTTTTTATTTGAGATGTTAAATTCTAGCAGCATTCATGATCTGCCCTGGCCTTGGTTCTCCAGTCTGGCCAAAAAAAGGGAAGGTAAATGCCCTTTTACTTGATCTGGGCCTGCTAAGGACTTCACCAGTCACCAGCATAAATCAGAGCAGCCGAGGGTCTCCTGTGCTGTCTTTTCTGAGATTACTTTTAAAATTCTTTCACATAAATATAAGGGTTGGCTCTCATGTGTTTGGTTAAAATTTCCTCTGCTGAGAGTTTCATCTAGCTGCTCCCCTCCAGCCCAGATGAACTGCACTTCACTGATGTTTAATGTTTAATGAGCCAAATTCTCCTCTCAGTTATGACGGTGAAGCCCTGAATTTATTTTAGTGTTTGTGAAATACATTATAATTCTTCAAGGTCAGCCTTATCTCTCCTAGGCATTGCCTTGAAATAGAGAAAATCCCCATGCATGAACTTAAAAAGGAAAAGATGGATACCCAACTCAGCACCTACTGGCAAAAAAAAGTCACACACCTCCCTCATAACAAGCACCTCCAGTAACCATATTTTTTTCTTATTTAAGCATGATTTTTAAAGTATAAATTTGTAGATGAACTCTTTCAGTGTGCAGATATACTTCTGACAAGCACTGCATGTTACAAAAAATGAATGTAGGATCTTATTATTATGAAATGAACAAATTGCATCACTTGCTTTTTAACAAGCTGCTATACTACCTGAAAACAATCATGAAGGACATATGCACCGTGGGTTCATCTGCATATTACAGAATACATAAGCAAGTACATCACAACCAGAATGTCAAAACTCAGTGAAGAATACTATCCTACTATTTATGAAGTGGCAAACACTTGTTATTGCATAGCTATTCTCAATAGGCGCTTATAACTTAATGCACTGAACTTGCACATACTCAGCTTGAAACACTGTTTGCAACAGACTTTCTTTTGGCATCTTATATTAAGCAACTGCTTTTGATTCAGGACAAATAAATTAAATCCTAACTTGGGCACAACACTGTATGGACGTGAAGGAAGGAGCTGATTCCAAATTTGCAGTGTTCACTATGTAGTAGAAGTATAAAATGCCATCTGCTAATCTTTTGCCACACACAAAGTATCATTGCACACACTGTATCTGGTGGTTTGGGGTTATGCATTGCTCTGCATCTGTGGCTTGAAAAATGTTTGCAACATGTCATAAAAGCAGTTGAACTGGTTCCTGCGTAGGTTATCCCATGATGCTATTGTCTGCCATGGGATTTCCTGCTCACTAAAAGCTGATGAAAAAGGACTCTCCTATTACATATAGCATGATACTCCAGCAGGACATAATAGTTTTCCCAGATATCAGTGTTTACCTTGCCAACTGCAAAAACTACCTGTCCTTTTGGCAGACAGAAATGAACATGAAACCTCTCTTACTTCCTTCTATCTTTCAATTAATATTGTTGGTTTATGAACGTAAACAGATACAGATGATACCAAAGTTTCAGGACTGTTATCATTGCCTGAGACCTGTGATCTAAGGCAAGAGCATGACCTAGCAGTGAGTGATAACTACACAAACTAGTTTGTGTGTAATGTCTATACCTAGCCCTATTGACTCTGCACAAATGGACTAGACTTCTTCTGAGAGAGAGTACATTTCATCCTATTTAAGGAATTACAATCAATCATCACTGGAAATGGCATGTGCAAAGAGTGTAGGATAATAGGAAAGCACAGGAAAAGAGGGCTGAAATAGATCTCCCCAAGTCATCTAGTCCAGCCCCCTGCTCAAGGCAGGATCGTTCTTGACTAAACCAGCCCAGCTAAGTGTCTATCTGCTCTTGTAAACTGCCAGGGATGGAGATTTCATAGATTTCATAGACATTTGGGCTGTAAGGGACCCCGGAGGATCATTGAGTCCAGCCCCCTGCCCCAGGGGCAGGAAGTCAGCAGGGATCATAGGATCCCAGCAAGATAAGCATCCAAATGTGTCTTGAAGGCGTTCAAAGTGGGTGCTTGAACCGCCTCCAGCAGCAGTCTATTCCAAACCTTGGGGGCTCGGACAGTGAAGAAGTTCTTTCTTATGTCCAGCCTCAATCAGTCGCGGCGGAGTTTGTAACCATTCGATCTTGTCAACCATTGTCAGGTTTGACCTAGAAACCACTACACAAAGCCCAAGCAAAAGTCTCTGTTATGTAACTAATGCCCATCTGCAATGATAAGGAGAAGACAGTCTTAGATAAAGGAGGCTTGAAAACAAAAGCAGAATTAGTGGACTAGGGCAAAGAGCTGATTTAAATATTAAGATTCACACCCCTAGGTGGGGAGAAAGTATGCTAATGAAACATACATGTATGGAAATGAGATACATAGCTAAAACACAGGTATAGAGACATGCTCAGTAAAGAACTCCTTGCGTCACTCCCTTATAACCAATTAGCAAACAAGAATGCTTATGAAGGTCCAATACTCCTGTATAAAAGATGCTCATAATTAAGACTCTGTGTGCTTGTTACGTGAAATTATTCCGCTTGCACCTTGTATTGCTAGCAATAAATCTTTATACTTTCACCCCTGGTATCTTTATTGGCTTTTGCATACCGGGCACGATCCCAGACTTGAGCTGGGGCTCAACAGTAGGATGGGGCCACGAGCACCATAAGCCACCTGAACCCTGGATGCTCAACAAAGGAGAAGGTCTGGCCATCCAGAGCAAGCATCTCCCCAATGCTCTAGGTGATCTCGCTCGCGTTGGGAATGCACTCCCCTTTGTCTGTGCCTTTCCGCCACTGGTCCAGGGTGGCCTGCCTCTGCTTCTTGGGGATGGGGGCTTAGGAGAGAGAGGGGGACTTCTTTTTGGGTATGCTCCCACTGGTGCCAGGCTGAGAAGGAACAAGGGCAAGGGGGTGCTGCCTCCTGAGATGAAGCAGCATTGCTGTGGTGGTGAAGTGTTTCTCATCCTTGCCCTGGCTCATCTGCTTTTGGCAGTGCTGGCAGGTAGCATAACTGGAATCATTTGCCATGTCAAAATGATCCCACACTGCACTACCCCTGCCAATTCTGGGGTGAGGGTGGGGATCCTGCCTTATCCCCCTCCTTACCAGGCAGAGGCACAACAGGAGGAGGAGCTCAGCCACCTGCCCCCACAACCTCCTTCAAAGTGCCTTCCAGAAGAGACCTACCTCTAAGGGAACTTCGAGGGGTGTGGAACGCAAACTCAGATCACTGCAAACTTCTATAATTGTACAGTCCTTAGTGTAGACAGAAATGGAGCTTCAGGTGGGTGCCAAGAAATTATCAATTAAGAAGACACAGGGTTGAATTCTGCTAGTCGACATGGCAGCTTTCTAACAATGTAAGTGGCATTTGTAGAACTTGTACACCAGTAGTGATACTATGACCCATGCCATGTAGATAGGTGAGTGTGCACAGGCAGACTGAGTATGAGCACTAGGCTTTGAACTGGCTAGGCACATATATGACTATGTACATGTGCCCATTATGGATGTGCACCTGTATTTAAGTCACAAAAATGTAGCCAGCCAGAAACCCACGGCTGTGGGGAAGGAAGAAGGCAGGGTAGATATACACCCTGTAAACCAGTAATACCCAAAGGATGTGCTGAGACATACTACTATGTTGTGAGAGCAATGGAAGTGTGTGGCAAGCTCTCCCTGTGTGAAGAGGTAAATGCTTTCCAACCCCAACTGGCACCCTGCGCCTACCCCAGCTGCTTCAGTGGCACCTGCAGCTTCTCCTATGGAGACTACTTCTGCCATCTTCCCCCATGTCCCCTGCCCCTGTGGAGCCCGTGTGATGGAAACCTCCTCTTCCCCTGCCCAACAACTCTCCCAGCAGCATGCTCTGAAAGGGCAGGCAGATGCACAGACTGAGCTACATTTTGCAGCCCAGCTCATTCCTTCCACTTCTCCCACCATCCCAGGGTTGGTTAGAGGGGTTGTGTGCATGATCATTGTTGTGTCAGACCCTGCAGGAGCAGCAGGGGCTGCCGTTACCCCCTAAGTTACAGTCCCGG
>NW_005842362.1:816339-819521 GCF_000455745.1 Alligator sinensis
AAATCCCCCCGCCAGCGGATTGTGGTGAGGTCGAGGCTACAGTTAGCCAGTTTAGCCAAGAGGTGATCGTGGGATACCAGATCCAAAGGCTTTTTTAAAGTCAAGATATACAATGTCGATCTCTTCTCCCTTGTCCAGGTGATAAGTCACCTGGTCATAAAAGGAAATGAGAGTGGTCAAGCAAGACCTACCCGCAACAAACGCATGCTGGGTATCCCTCAGGATATTGCCTTCAGCTAGTTTGTTAAGGATGGCCTCTTTGATAATCTTTTCCAAGACCTTCCCCAGGATAGAGGTCAGGCTGATGGGCCTGTAGTTTGCCAGATCTACTTTCCTCCCTTTCTTGAAGATAGGCATGACACTGGGCCTCTTCCAATCATCAGGCACTTCACCAGAGCTCCAAGAGTTCTCAAAGATCCATGCCAGGGGCTGAGCTATGATGCTTGCCAGCTCCCTGAGTACCCTTGAGTGTAAACCATCAGGGCCAGCTGACTTGAAGGTATCCATCCTGTCAAGGTGTTCCTTCATAAGGTCAGCTTTGATGGAGGGCAAGGAATCTCCCTCACCTGGGCTTCCTTGACTGATAGTGGGCAGGGCCATCCCATGGGACTGGTGAAAAACTGATGCAAAGTACCCATTTAGCAAGTTCGCTTTTTCCTGGGCATCGGTTGTCAGTTGCCCCATCTGGTTTAGTAGGGGTCCAAAGTTGCCCTTGCTTTTCCTCCGGCTCCCCACGTATCTAAAAAAGGACTTTTTATTGTCCTTGATATTTGTAGCTAGCTGGAGTTCCATCACAGCCTTGGCTTTCCTGGTTTGCTCTCTGCGGGTCCAGACCAGAGCAGAATATTCCTCCTTGGTGGTGGTTCCAGTCCTCCATCCTTTGTAGGTCATCCTTTTAAGATGCAGGAGGTCCATTGATTCCCTGGAGAGACAAGGGGCTGCTGTGCCCTTTTGCTGGATACCTAGAGATTCCACAGCTTCTCTAGGTATCCTGTTGCAGTGCTTGACCATGAATCTTAACATGCCAAGAAAGATAAGGTTTTGGTTTAGGAAATGGCAGAATAGCCATTTCTTACTGAATTGACAAGTTGTCTGCCCCCCAGGGGCAGAGAGGCACACACACAGATCATCATAACCCACTGAGGAGCCTTCCAAAGTAGAGATGCTGCAAAACACTAGTCATTTGGCCTAGAAGTCAAATGGGTTTTTAAAAAATGGAGTTTTTATATTGGTATAATTCCTCTGACATGCATTTCTAGCCCAAAATACAAATTATGTCTGTGTTCCCCACAAGAGAGGTATTTATCATGGAAACACTGACATAACCTAAACTACAGTGCAGTAGCAATAAAGCTTAAAGCAGTAGGCTTTTTATTGTTCTTATCACATTGGTCCTGCTCCCATAAAACTCCACGACACTTAGTATGCTTGCTTGACAATGCTTAAAACATGTATATGGAGTATTAAAACAGGTATATGGAGTTTTACAGGTAGTCAGTGCAGTTCCCATTCAAAGTATTAGGTTAAAAAGGAGCATGCTATACCTTACTCCAAAAATAAGGACACAGAGCTAACATCAGAATATGCTACTGCATCCTAATCTCAGGAATACTGTCCCCATTATCACTGCTGTCTAATACTGTAACTTGTCAATTTCCAGACAGAGCTGTAATTACAGACAGGGAAGTGACCCAACCAATCAGTGTCCTTCTTGGAATCACATGCTGTTGACAGGCTGACTGCAGCCCCCTCTTTATTAGCAGGTTTTTTTATGGCCCAGATGATTTGGGATTTTCCAGACAAAGCACTGTGGAATTTTGTCAGACCAGAATGATCCTCTTGTACCCCTACAACAAAGAGGGAGAATCTTTCAAAGCAGAAAACAAACTGGCATCTAGCCTCTTTCTTGTTTGGAGGTTACTGTAAAAGGGTGAGATCCTCCCTTAGAATGCATACAGGCATTTGGAGAGATTAGGGGGAGGTTTAGATCACATTAAAAATGGCCACCTGAGCTAACTTAGGGCACTTACACACATGTGGGGAGTGGACTTGATAAATCGAACCTGCTGGAGCACGTAAACTGATGCACTCTGGCAGCCTCATATGTCATGTGTATCAGCAGCATAGCGCACCTCCATACTGAGAAAGTGGCGGCAGTACGCTTTGAACTAAAACACCTTCAACGTGCTTTAGTTCAAAGCACACTGCTACCATTTTCTCAGCACAGAAGCACACTGCATTGCTGGTACATGTTAGGCCTGTGCGAGTCGACAGCAATCCAATCCAGCTTCAGATCTGGCCACTTCAGATGGCCGCGATCAGATCTGGAGCTCCGAATCGGTTTGCTGCTTCGATCCAGCTGAAGCGGCTCCGAAGCTTCGGAGCCACCTCAGAGATCCAGCTATAGGTTATAATGGGGGATGAATGAAATATCTATAACTTGGTTATTTTAGCTCCAATTTGGGTGCAACTTGCAGGAGTGGTAGCCTCTGCGGAGAGCATGAAGCCTGCCAAGTTTCAAGAAGATCAGTGCAGGGATTCAGGGGGAACTGCACCCCAAATTCTTGAAAGCAAAACTCCTGTCACTTCTATGTGTTACACCACAGGGGGCTGAAAACTGCATGGGTGCTAGCCCTGGTGAGGCCACAAAGCCTGCCAAGTTTCAAGAAGATCAGTGCAGGGGTTTGGGGGGAACTGCACCCCAAGCTGCTGACAGGCAAAACTTGTCATGTGGGTGGGTGCTTGAGTGACTGCTGCATCTGTCTTGGGGTATGGGGGAGTTAAATCTAGTGCAGGCCTGAGTGCTGGGCCCTGCCAGGCCACGAAACCTGCCAGCTGTGTGTGTCTTGCTGGGGGAGTCTGTCGTCCGGGGCCCTGCACCCCAAGCTGCTGACAGGCAAAACTCTTGATGTGGGTGGGTGACATTGTGTGTGTGTGTTAAGGTGTGCCCTTCCTGGTGCTGGGGCCTCTGCACAACATGGCAGTGTGCCCCAGTGAGGCCTCCTCCTCCCCTACAGCCTCATGCCGGATCCTCCGCTTTACGTGACAACAGGTACAATAACTTAGCTGGCTAAACACCAGCAGCAGCAGCAGCAAAGGTACCCAAACAGAACTGTCACAGCGCCTTTCTTTTTATAAAGGAATTGACAGCAAGAAGTAAAGATGTTGTGTTGTGTTGGACA
>NW_005842362.1:819727-835813 GCF_000455745.1 Alligator sinensis
AACCCAGAGTAGGTGCTTGCACCATCTCTGGCGGCAGTTGATTCCAGGTCTGAAGTGCAGTTCATAGGCTGAAACGTGGTTTGTAAATTCAAACAAGCACCTAACCTCATCACCAGAACTGAAGCCAACTTCCTACAGCTCAAAACACAAAACCTGCCAACTATCTCCAGTACCCCCACAAACTGCACACCAGAATCTATCAAAAACAACAAAACCCAACTACCTGTGGGGGCACATTCCTTGCCAAAAAAACACTCTGCCTCCAGTCTCTCAGGCCTGATCCTGAGAGGGAACAAATTACAATGCAAACCACTTTTGGAACCCAAGTGCTTTGGAGTGGCGAGATCACACCTTTTGCTTTTTCTCTCTTTCCTTTTTTTTTCTCTAGGCATACATTTCTGAACCTGAATTGTATTAATTAAGCTTGAGCTAAGTTTCCTCAAATACTTAGTCAAACCAGGGTAGTATTGTAATTGTTTGTGTTTGTTTTCCTTTGTATGTATATTACTAGTAGTACCATTGTATATTTCATATACTTAGCAATAAATAACTTTTATAGTCAAACTGGTAGTAACTGGGTATATTTTTCACTCGGGTTCCAATGCTGACAGGTAAAGTTCTTAGCACAACCTTGAAGGGAGACTATCTGTTTCCTCCAGCTTCTCAAGAACAACGGCGGATGGTGTCAGAGAGATTTCTCCTCTTGAAGCACAACTTTGCTGCTTTTTTTTAACAGATTTTTATACCCTCAGTTCAGCTTCTTCAAAACATTATTTTAATAGTGTAAATAATTGTCTTTTCTATTGACAAGGGGTTATCTGGTTTGGAACATCTCAAGAAACTGATTAACAACCAGGAAAACATAAGTTTTTAAGGAGTAACCAGACACTTAGGAGCCAGCTTGAAATTCTTATGGATAGCAGATATACTGGATGGGATAACTCATTGTTGCTTCAGAAACAATAGATAGCTTGCAGCATCAGGGTTTTGTATTTTTACCTGTTGTGAACAAGCCTCAGATTAGCATGACTTTTCATAAACTTTTGTGGGGAGGACTTCCACCAGTCATCTCGGGAAAAGTATGACAACACTTGTGGTCAGGGCTCCAATGGGCTGGATGTTGTGATGAACCCTTAACCATTGTTCAAATGTTGCCCGTACCCACTCTGACTCGGTCTCTTGCCTCAGCATTCCCTAACCCAGCAACCGAGTTTTAGTCAATCAAGTTTAAATAGGCCTCCCATAGTGGGACCAGAGAATGAACAGCCCAAGATGCCTATTAGACTTTACTTCTGCTTAGTTCTGGCTAGATGAGGTGTGTGTGGGGGGGAGGACCCTTTGTAAATCCAGATTAGAATTGGTCTGATAAATGCTGGGTGTGTGTAAATGTGGGTTGATTAGCATTTGGAGCACAGATTTTCCATCATGCAGTGCTCCCCTGCTTTTCCGACCCCAGAATTCACTGAGGTCTTTGCTCGGGCGTTCTGTTCTCCATCTCCCATGTAAATGAATTGTCATCTGGTTCCATCTCAGATGCAAATGAGACCTAGGGCAGTTGTTTCACTCTTGTCACCTGTCGCAGGGAACCTCGGTGCTCTGCTCCTAGAGAGAGGAAACTGCCGGGGAAAGAGCCCTGGCAGGGAATAAGGAGCACAGCTGTGGGTTGCCAGGGGCAACCAGGAGGTCAGCTGACCAGAAGGGGCAGGGCCCGGCCCTCATAAAGCCCAGGGGGCTGAGGCCAGGCTGGGAGTTCCCTGCTAGCAGCCAGAGGGGCAGGAGCTCCTGGAGTTAAGATGTGAGAACTGCAGGTACAGCTCAAGCCAGATAAAAGAAGGCAGCTCTAAGATGTCTGAGCAACGTGGTTATAGCCAGGCGGCTTATAGTTATGTTATAGCCTAGGGGCTTGTGTTTTGTGTTGTTGTCGTTATGTATTACACCGGTGGCTTGGGTGAGGCTATTAGGGGTTGGAGGAGGCCTCAAAGGGAACCCACAGTAGCATGGGGATCCCGGCACCAGTAAGGGCGCAGCTTGCGGGGTGCATAGACCCGAGCCCCAGAGAGGGGGCAGTTGAGAAGCCCCAGTCCAGGCGTGGCGAGCCCCAGAGGAGGGGGCACTACTGAGAAGCCCCAGTGCGGGCGTGGCGAGCCCCAGAGAGGGGGCACTACTGAGAAGCCCCAGTGCGGGCGTGGCGAGCCCCAGAGAAGGGGTACTACTGAGAGGATCCAGTGCAGGCGTGGTGAGCCCCAGAGAAGGGGTACTACTGAGAGGATCCAGTGCAGGCGTGGTGAGCCCCTGAGGAAGGGCATAGTACTACGGTAAACCCTGGAGAAGGGCATAGCATTGCGGTAAACCCCGGAGAGAGGGGGTAGTAGTGCGGTGAGCCCTGGAGAAAGTGGGTAGCAGTGCGGTGGGCCCGAGAGACAGGTGGCTTGACTGAGAAGTTCCAGAGTGGGCACAGAAGGCCCCCAGAGAAGGGCGGCTTCACATAGAAGGCCCAGAGTGGGCACAGAAGGCCTCAGGAGAGGGGCAACTTTACCGAGAAGGTCCGAGAGAAGGGCAGCTTGACCGAAGAGGCCCAGAGTGGGCACCGAGAGCCCCAGAAGAGGGGTGACATTACAGAGAGAGGCCCAGAGGGGGCACGGAGCGCCCCAGGAGGGGGCGGCAGCACAGAGAAGGCCCCGGAGAGAGGGCAGCAGCACAGAGAAGGCCCGGAGAGAGGGCGGCGGCACAGAGAAGGCCCAGAGTGGGCATAGAGAGCCCCAGGACGGGGTGGCAGTACAGAGAAGGCCCAAGAGCTGGGCGGCAGTATAGAGAAGGCCCGGAGAGAGGGGCGTGAGAGTACACTGGGAGACCGAACAACATCTAGTCTAACCGTGAGGCTTGGGGCGTGGTATAAGGGATGGTTGGAGCCACGCATAGCCCATAAGGCTAGGGTGCCCGGGAAGCACCCATCATACAGGGAGACCCCCGGAGAGTCCGGGAAACCATGGGGACGGAGGTCCCAACGAACCGTGTCCAAGAGGGCATAAGGCAGCCTCCCAAACTTATATAAACATCAAAGACGTGGCAGGAAAGAATCGGAGGGTGCCCTTGGACCGGCTTGGCACAGGGGAAGGGGCCTTAAGGAGATCACGGCCCTCCTGGAGGACCCCCGCCCGTGACATCATCCTTATCTGGACGGCTTTAGGTGCGTCTCCCACTGCATCTTCATTGTCTTTTGTAATCAGTTCTTGTTCAGGTGGAGGGGTGGGGGAGGGCGAGAATCTTTGTGAGTCAGACAAGCTGCGTCCTGTGCCAGGGTTCCCCAAGAACACGGAGCTGAGAGGTAACACTTGAGGACCACCAACATCTGGGAAATGGTACCCCACTCAGCTCTGTTCAGGGGGACGCTGATCCCAATCTCCCCAAGCAAGGCCATCTCATGGATGGCCTTCTATTGCTCCACCAACCTTTTGAGCATCAGGTATGTGGAGTTCCACCGAGTCTCCATATCCTGTATGATTCTGTGCTGCGGGATGCTCAGCTCTGCCTGTTTGTCCCGCAGCATCTTGCCCCCCTTGATGCTGCAGTGGAAGTAGCAAATCACCTTCCTGCATTTTGAAATCAGCTGGCTTGTAGCAGTACTGGTGGTGGCACCATCACTGGTAGCCCTGTCCCCCTCCAAGGCATCCCTCACTATTAGGTGCAGCCTGTGTACCACACAACGGATGCCAACAAAGTTGGCATCACAGACAGCCTTCACCATATTGGCCTTGTTGTCGGTGACCATGAACCCGCGGCTGAGCTTGGCCTGCCCAACAAGCCACCTCTGCACCATGCGGTTCATGGCCCCCATGATTTCCCTTCCCGGGTGGGACTCATCCAGCACTTTGGCTTGCAGTAGAGCCCACCGACGGCCTGACTGATCTTTATAAAGAGCAAATATAAATTCAAAGAAATAAAATGAATTGTAATACTAATAATAATTGAATAGAATAGCTAAGCTAAGCTAAGCTAAGCTAAATCCTACCCACTCCTTTGTAACAAGAAAAAGGAGCAGGCAAGTCTCAGTCTGAGCATTCCTCTCTCTCTCAGTTGCCGACACGGAAGGAGCTGCAAAAGGCACAGAAGAGCTGCAAACAGAGGCTTTTATGCTGTTTCTAGTCCCACCCCACAGACGCTGCCATTGGAAAGGTAGCCCCTCCCAGCCTCTGTCCCTCCCCCACTCCCCTTCCCTCTTCTAATCATGACTCAAGATGGCCAAAGCAGGTCTGAAGCGTCCGAAGCACGTCGGATGCTCCAACCCGCTTCGGATATCATTTCTAAGACCCCGTTTCAAACCGGGCATGCTGCTTCAGATGCCGAAGCGTCCAAAGCAGCTCCGGATCCGAAGCAGGATCCAAAGACTTGCACAGCCCTAGAACACATGCTTCTGATGCAGCACCAGAGGCTTTTAATTAGCACAGCTCACTAATTAAAAGCCCCCAGTGCCACATCAGGAGTACATGTAAAAATGGCCTTAGTTTGCACTGGTGCAGACCTTATACTTAGATCCCTACTTAGGTTAGTCTAAGTGTGTTATACAGAAGTCCAGGGTAGTTAGAGCAGTATAAAAATGGCTGACCGATCTAAGTTAACTCTCCCTCCAAGGCAGTCTAACTTAATTGGGTTGGCCATTTTTAGACCGATCTAACTTTCCTGAATGTCTTCCTTCTATCTTCCTTCCTTCCTTCTATCTACAGTTCCTACCACATTCCCAGGGCTGGGAAAGCCCAGCCACTGGCTCAGCCCAAGGGCTGCATTTTTCCTACCTGATCCCCTGGCACCAGCCTATTTTAGCCCCCACATGCCCCATACCTCACCCCCAAGTGACAAAGCCCCTGACACCCACGGACCAGCCAGCACCCTTCCCACCCCAAGCCCAACCCCTCCCCATCCCACAAACTGCTCCCAGTGCTGGTTTTAATCAGCATTCACTGATGCCAGGAGCCAAGGAAGTAAGTCCTGACCGGGGAAGGGAGAAGGAGTGATGGAGGGGCAGGTCATCTGGTCTAAAAATAGCCCCTGGTCCTAGGGGGTGAGGGAGAGAGCCCTCCATTCCCCCATTCCTCCCCCCCCATGGACCCTTGTGAGCCCCCTGATCCTGCCAAACCCTCCCAGATTCCACCAACCCTCTAATCCCCCCTACAGACTCCCATGTGCCTCCCCAATCCCCTCTGCAAACCCCCCAAATCTTGCTGATCCTTCCCACAGACCCCACTTCCCCTTCTGACCCTCCCACAGATGCTGCTTGCCCCCGTAATCCCCCCTGCAGACACCACCTGCCCCAATCCCTCTCACAGATCCTGCTTGCTCCCCAATTCCCTGCATACCCAAGCCTGCTTGCCCCCTAATCCCTCAATTCCCCCTGCTGGCCCCCCTCTTCCCCCATTCCAACTTACCTTAGATCAAGTGGCTATTTTTAATTCAGTCTAACCTCCCCAAATGTCTGTACCCAGCCTCGTTCATTTGATTCACGCAGAATCTGGGTTGTACTGAGGTCCCACTCAAAACGGAGCCAAAGAGGGACTGAGACCACTGTGCACAAAGATGCATTTCTCCCAGCAAGACTCCTGTCTCTTGCTAAATGACCTTTTCACATTTAGGGTGTAAAGTTGTCTTATCATTGTTACTGGGATATTGTCATTATTATTATTTATGTGATACTATCTGAAACTGTGCTAGGCACTCTGTGGAAGACAGAGATATACTGTCCCAAAAATTAATAATCCACACCTAGACACTATAGCCAGGTACAGACATTACACTTTTACCAGTATAAGTGATTGCAAACCAGTCTATACCTATAACAGAACAGAAGTTCAGCAAACATCAACTGGTTTAAAAATGGCAGAACCCAGTCTAAGATTTGCCCCCCACCTCCTCCCAAAGGATGAACATATGTTCTGTTTACTACCAATTTATCTACACCACTTACATAAAACCGCATAACTCTGATTGATTCTGCCTGGCGTCTTTTGAATGTCTACACCTAGCCCATCAAATGAGAGAGATGGTGACAGACCTGCAGGATGGTATGGGGGGTGAAAGACTGAGGGCATACAAACAAACCATCCCATGGCATAAGAGACGGGCATGTCTTGGGGCAAAATATTGGTTCCATCAAAGTCCAGAAGAGTGTTGTCAGCAATTTCAGTGAGATCAGGATGTCATGTTCTGTGTTTTGTTACTATTACTGTGTTTTCAATTTAAAAAACCCAAACAGATAAAGCCAGTGGGGTGCTTCTGCAGAAAAATGTCATTTGTTCAGCATTACAAATTAGAATACTTCAACCCAAATAAAATGACTGTGGTCCAAAAATTCTATCACAGCGCCTAATGGGAATTGTAATTTGGCTGCCTCAGACTCCTCTCTCACCTGCAAGCTCTGCATCTTGTTCAGACTGCACTTTGCATGATAAGCCACAATCTCCTTTATTGCTCATGGGAAGCAATATATAGTGTGGGAGTCCCACTTGCCCTTTTGGCAGCATCTAGAAAGAAGTATTTTCAGAAGAGACCTAAATGAGAGGTTCCTTCTCAGGATTTGTCTACTGCTTTCTGAGCTTAAAGCCTAGTCTTGGCCACAAAAATATAACTTGTCTACATGCCTGCTTAGTACCTGGGTTGGGATTTGCACTCATAAGAATTCAAAAATCAATCAATCTTATTTGCATCCTGTCCAAAAGGAAAAACACTTGCCCATTAAGCTGTAACAAAAAAGCCCCAACGTTACCATAGCTTACATGGTAAGACAAGTTAGCTGTTTTTCAAAACAGTGTTTTATTTCCTTTATGATAAGTCTTCCTTTTTTAATTAAAGCATCCTGTGTTCTTAAGCCAAAAAGGGAGCACACACCCAAGCTGAGTCAGCCCAGCCATTTAAAGCTATTAAGCCAAATAAAGATCTGCAGGTTACAATAACATATTTGCAAAATCTAAAAGACAGTAATTCCTCAAGCCCGATGAGTGAAGACTGCAGGCCTAAAAACATTCCTGCACATCAGAAAAAGGGGGTGAGCAGTGCAAAGCAATGAGCCAGAACTGGGGAAAACTTCTGGGTAAACTCTAACATAATCTTGAATAATAAAATACTGTATAATATCTCCCCATAATATTTGGAAACCATTCATGAATGAATAAAAAAGCATTTCTAACTTTATACCATCAGCTTGTATTACCCATTTAAATTATATTAGTACCACATGCAAAAAGAAATAACTAAATAAAAGGAAGATTTAAAAGAGCAGACAGGCAGACTTTCTCCTGGTAGAGGGTCCCAATGTTTTATTCATCTGAGGCGAAGTGAGAGCAGCACACAGCGATCCAGACAGAGTGGTCAGCACATGGGTGGGAAGACAACAAGCAGCTTGACGTACTATTAAGCAATGGGGGAGATAAAACGAGTTTTTTTTCTAAGCAATTTCAAATGAGATTCTTCCATGATGAGGAGGTGTGGCTGGATGCTAATTAGGACAAGAGGCATTTATCCCAGCTGAAAATAAAGGCATATGCTTTCTCTCATTTGTTGGAAGCAAAATGAGAGAAGTACTTCTGGCAAAGCAGCATACTGCTCTCACTCCCTCATGACTAATGTGTGAAAGATGTGCTACTGGGTATCAATGTGATCCCAAAGAGAGACCAGAGGTGAAACTAAGCCACAGAAATGGGAGCCTGTGTATCAAGGTGGGACAGCTGACTTCATAAAGAGGAGGGGGGTCTGTGAATTGCGGAGCATGATACAGATTTTGAACAGACTCGCTGTTGAGAATGCTCCCTGGATTCAGGGTTTTGGCTAGATTGTGCCAAATTCTTAAATCTTAAAGATCTTAAATTGATAAATGCCTGCATCACAAAATTGCCTTCATCACTGGCCCCATTGGTTTATAGCCACAGTGCAACCAAAGGCTGGTATTTGAGTAGGCCCAGAGACTACTGATCCTCTTATCTGTTCTACTGTATTCCTGGCCACTATACCCGAGCACATTTAGATTAGGGTTCAGGCATCACAGCCAGCTGTGGTGATGGAAATTAACACTGCCCCTCTCTTTATTGCAATAGTCCAATGGCTGTGAACTAATAGAGGGCTGGATTTACATCTGCACCTGCTCCTTTAAATAAAGCAATTTATTTCCACCATGCTCAGGTTTAGCTGGGGGGGGTTGCAATACTATACCAAACTGTGCAGCAGCTATAGAGCCAATGGTATGCACCATTAGTCAGGGTGCAGCCTGTGTGTATATAAGCAGCTGAACAAAACATAATGTTTACCTCGAGCAATTTATAGAGAACAAGTGAATTATGCTCGTTTCTCTCTCTGGGGCCAATTAGCAGCAGAGTTGATTTGTGTTGCATCTTTTGAACAGACGTGAAATTCTAGATACACAAACTAAAAGCAAAATGAAGTCCGGGGGAAATGATAGTGCCCTGCAGCTCCCAGAACTGGAGATCCAATTCAACAGAAGTCAAAGCCAGCCCTTGCAGCCAGGTTCACATTGTTTTCATAAGCACCTCCACTTAATATATGTTAAGCCCTCCTCAGATTCAGTTGAGACTCCAACCAAACTTAGGCACCTAGCTGCTTGTACTAGCTTATTTCTGAGTATGCTCAGACATCTGAATCTAGGTGTCCAGGGATTTAGTAAGACCAAAATAGAGGCACCTGTTTTTCTAAGAGTCCTAAGTGGTTTGTGGCCACTGAAGCAGAGTTGACCTGGGTCACTCTTTGTGACTCAGGTGGTCACATGTTATCCAAGTTCTTGGTACCTACAAGAATTTTTGGATTAGGAACTTAATTTCTGACTCTGGGAGCATGGGTCTGTATTTGCTAGAGCACATGTCATGGCAACTTTTCAGTATATTTCTGTAACAGCTGCAAAGGCTTGCTTGGCTGCAAGCTGAGTGGGTCAGCTGTGCCTAAGAACTTTGCAAGAAAGGCAGCAAAAAGTTTGCAGAGGGTGCAATAGCTTTTCCAAATGGAGAGTATGCTGCACACAATGCATGTTTTTACTGGAGCATTTGAAGTGTGACCAGAGCCCCCATTGTAAACCCTGGGCTCTGATTGCCTACTATGGAGCCATAAAAAGCTGAAGGAGGGAAAAGCAGCTAGAGGAAAACAACACCAGCCTGGAGAGAAAGGCAGAGACTCGGCCCTTCTCCCAGGCAGAAGAAACGGAGTTGAGACTTGCTAGGGAGCAGACATTATGATGGAGGAGAGCCTGAGCCACCCCAGGAGAAGCTGATTCCCCACCTGGGTCAGAGCTGTGCAATCAGGGACACAGGCAGGGCCCAGGCTCCATGCTTTAGGGGGCCCCGCAGAGCAGGGCGGAGAGACCGCTGCTGTAGTTTAGCCTACCCATCCGCCCAGCAGATTGGATGGCTCTTTGCTTGTTCCAGCCAGAAGTTCCTGCCACCACCCGTCCTGCTGTATCCGATGTGCTGGGGCTTTCACTCCCCGGTGTAAGCGTGCCATGTGATGGGGAGGAGGCCCTACAAACGCTGCTTTGCCCTGGGCCCCATGCCCTTCTGGGATAGTCTGTGGCACAGGTACCCAGGAGTAGGAAGGGGTTGGTAAGCTAGCTGCAAGCTAAAAGAAGCTGCCTGGTCAGGGGCCTGTGGAGTAAAGTCCTCTGTTTGGGCTGGAAAGGCTGGTACTGGAAGGAACAGAGACCTGCAGAGGGAATCCACTATCTGCATGTGGAGGTGCTGGGGAAGAGAGACAGCCCAGAGAGCTATGAGAATCCCAAACCTACATGAGTGTGTGAGGGGACACTTAACCCCTAGTGTTTGCAGGTGTGTTATTTCAGAAGGAAACTAAAGAAAATAAGCCTATTACCTGCAGTGGCTGATCGGAGACTTGTTTTTGCTGAGTTACCAAGAAAGACCAGAGTCCACTTTACCTAAAGCAGCAGAAGTCTCGCCTCTGCCATCTAATGCTAGATCATAGTTAAAGCTGTGTTGCCATTTATTGTTATGGGAAGGGAGGTGTGACCAGAAGGAAATCAACCTGGGTTATGGGGGAAGGGGACTGTTTTAAAGGGTTATAACCAGGTGAATGTAATCATTGAGGTTGTTTGATGGAGGTGGGACTACCCAGTGTGGTCGAATTCTTCACCTAATGTTGCAGTTCTAAATTCTATTCAAATTGTTGCTTTTGTTATTAACTATTGATTTATATATGTGTGTGTGTGTGTGTGTGTGTGTGTGTGTGTGTGTGTGTGTGTGTGTGTGTGCGCGCGTGCGTGTGTGTGTCTTCTCTTAATTAATCATTTATTTTCAGTATATAGTTGTACATGTGGCAGGCTTGCCAATAACAGCCCGATATCCCAGGCTTGGAGAGTTTCACTGTGATTGGTGGGGCAATTCCCACCAATCAGGAGACAACAAGGGAGAAGCTTGCCTCACCCCTACCTCAGGGCAAGGCGAAGAACTGGACCTGGTTGAGGACTGCACCCTGCCTCTTCCTGATTGATCCATTTCCAATCTGGGGCAGAGCCCCCGGAGGGGATAAAAGAACAGCATGCAAGAAGAGAGTTATCAGCATCAAGGGACAAAGAAGAGGACAGGGAAAAAGAAGAGCTGGTTAGAGCTTGCTAGCGGGGGCAGATGCCATTGCTCTGAAGAGCCCAAAGACCCTCTCGGCGGGACAAGAACGTACATACCCGAGTACACCTGGGCTACATGCATAATAAAGAAACCAATGTGTTTATTGGGTTTGGAGTAAATTCTTGGGTGGTGAGGGTGAGGCACACACCCCTCCATGGGACACCTTGGTCAGCAGACCTGCCTGAGCGGGTTCCCAAGGCTACTGGCACCCTGAGGATCTGAAATCCGGCACATCACCTGGCCTAGCGTGCTGACACAGGTTACATTTCTGTAAAAGGAGAATGTTGTCTAATGGCTAAAACAGAACATGAGCTATGGAAATCAAGACTCATGAAGTGAAATCCCAGTCCCACCAAACAAAATCAATGACAAACCTTCCATTGTCTTCAGTAGGGTCAAGATTTTGCCTGAGGAATCTGGTTCTATTTCTGGGTTCGCTAATGACATTGTTGTTTATCTTCAGGCAAGATCATTATGAAATTTTTTGATGAAAAAGTATCAACAGCATGTTTTTTCAAAAGTTGCTACACACCAAAAACACTCACTGAAGTCCAAAGCTCCTATGAATGCTCAGTTACTTTTGCAGGCAGTCATGAACTTTTTGAGGTTCAAGCATTTTGAAGTTGCGAGGAGAAAGAATAAAGATGTTAATAATAAAAAAGTATCTGTAAATAAGCAGGAAATTCTCTGAAGTAAAGGAAAAGCAGTGGAAGGTAATGGAATGGAACTCTTCACTGTTAATGATTGTGGTAAATAATCCCTTAAAAACCAGAGGCTATAATATCCGTAAGATGCAGAAACAACAATTCAGTCTTCATTGACTTTGTGTTCCAGCTCACTGAATTTCAGTTTAGTTTACATTAGCCCCAGAAATGTGTAATTGCTTGTGGGGATTTATTAATTAAGTTTAAAAGAAGAAACAACTGCTAGGGGGGAAAATAATAAAACAGTTCTGCTGCATCCCAACAGTTCTGGAAGTCATTTTATGTAAACCTCCATATGCATGTGTACAGTGAGATATAGTTACATGTATGGATTCATAGAGGGAGAATGCATGATGGTATGAGATACTGTATTATAAAGGGTTTGAAAGAGATTAATAAAAAGGACAATTGGGAGTCTAACTCCCATGTGTGCCTTGAAAATCTACTGCTTTTATACATATGACCTTACATGGTTTACTCATCAGGTAGGAATTATACAGTATATCCAAAAGCAATATTGTTAAAACCTTTATACCACTCTCCATCAGATATTACCACTGGACATGTCAATGGCATAAGTAGTGCAGACAAAAATATTTTAAATATTTTAGAGCAAAGATTCACAAACTTCTCCAAGTTTTGACTGCCTGGGCCATGTCTCATAAACTATATGACCCATATGTTATGCCAGATTAAATGAAGGACTATAAATGGATCGAAAAATCCTGTAGACCTTATTTTGCATTTGTTGATACTAGTGAAAATCTAGATCAACTTCATGAGTCACCCATGCACATGTACAGGGGACCACAGAATTGGGTTTAATTTACATTCCTCACAAAATTGGAGACACTGGGTGTATCTACACATGAAATTAGTACATAATAAACTCTGGTGCAGCCTGCACCACAGTTTATTGCTCCAGGGTGCAGCATTTACATGTGTGCCCAGGACCACAGCACGTTGAGCCAGGGTGGAGCAGCCACAGCTGGCAAGGGGCCCTGGGAATCAGCCTGCCAGCTCGGAACTGCTCCACCCTGACTCAACGTGCTGCAGAGGAGCTGGCTGGGGCATGAGGGTGCTATAGTGCAGGGCTAACTGGCAGGCCCGGTCACTCTCTACATATGTGTTTTGGCACACTAAATAACTCTGATGTACAATGAAAACCACAAGAAAACCACTGTCTCTCCAATCTCTCAGTTCTAATCCTCAAAGGAAACTTACACAACACTTCCCAGAGATGAGCCTATGAACTCCACTTCATCAACCTCCTGGATACTAAAAATCATGGACTAAATATAGACATTGGATTTATGACACACTATAACCTGCCTGACATCTGACTCCCCAGGTACTTCTCCACTATTCATCTCCCTTCTCTCCCCACCACCCAATCTGTCTCTCACCCCATTGACTCCTCAATCTACATCTTCACTGACTGCCTATCTTGCATGCAGACCAGCCCAGCCTCTGGCTTCTTTACTTTTCATTCCATCCAGGAAGAGGACACAACAACTGCTGAAACCTCCTCAGCCTGACGAAGGGTTTTTGAACCCGAAAGCTTGCTTAACATTTTTTTTTCCACCTATTTAAGTTGGTCTAATAAGAAATATCAGATTCACCCAAAGAACCTTGTCTGATGTAGAATAGTACTTGTCCCAGACAATACTATCCTACAGAAGAGTTAATTGACTGCACCAATAGGGGCATACATGTAGACAGTGACACTTTACTGTGAAGCTAATTAGTCAACTCCGAAGTAAAGCACATGTGCAGACAAACCCACTGAGGCTGATTCTCTATGACCTTGGACGTTACATAGTTAGAAGTGTGCCCAGGACCACAGCACGTTGAGCCAGGGTGGAGCAGCCCCAACTGGCAAGGGGCCCTGGGAATCAGCCTGCCAGCTCGGAACTGCTCCACCCTGACTCAACGTGCTGTGGAGGAGCTGGCTGGGGCATGAGGGTGCTATAGTGCAGGGCTAACTGGCAGGCCCGGTCACTCTCTACATACGCGTTTTAGCACACTAAATAACTCTGCTGTACAATGAAAATGTTATTAGGACAGGACGTTACATACTCGGATGTTATTAGGACGTCATATTAGGATGTTATTAGAACAGGATGTTACAGACTCCTGTGCACAATGAGATCAGGGTGGACTTTGGAACATGACCAAGTTGGGATGATTGAGCTCAGTTCCACGGAACGCAGGGGCTGATGAAAATAATCACAGATCCCTAGTCTTCAAGGCTGCTTGTACACGCCACAGGAGTTTAATTCAGCTTAGTTCTCCCTAAATTGAAATGGTAGGTTTTTAAAAACACCGCTTCAATTTAGGGAGAATTAAACCAAACAAAATCCCCATGGTGTGTACACATGGATGGGGGCCTGATCTTACCTGCCTCTTCGGCAGCAGGAAAGTGGGGCGAGCTGCCAGTAGGCTGAGTGATCCCTGAGCTGTGTGGGGGCCCCCCAGGTGGCCCCCGCCCACTGGTACCCAACCCAGACAGTCCCAGGGGTGCTGCAGCATTGAAGCACCAGCCCCCCTCACATCCACGGGTGGACTGCTTTTCTTTTTTCTTCAATAGAGCCTGCTGCACGGGCTGCCACTGGGTCCCACAGCTCCTGAGCTGCATGGGGCCCACCAAGCCCCAAGCACAACCGCTTCCAGCACCCCGTACACTGTTGCACTTTGTTAGGTAGCAAATTAAAACACCCCAAAGGTGTTTTATCTTGCTATATACCAAAGTCATTTAAAGTAGAATATGCTGCCACCAAATGTGCAAACAGCAATGCCATTAAACGGAATACACCACCAAACGTACAAACAGCAATGCCATTAAAGCAATGCAAAAGGGCATTTGAGCCATTTTAAAGCCAATTTTTTGGTGTGTACAAAGGCCCCAGCAGCTTAGCTCTAGTATAAGTTAAAGCTTCAGTACTGATGGAAGGTAGCCATCTTTGGTTGAAGGCATATTTGGCAGCAGACCTTCTAGAATAGTGTGGACTCATTCACTGTACCCCCTCTCTCCTTAGCAGACATACCCTGTCCTTGCTCCTGACACTACCACTCCACCCCTTCCCCTGGCACCACAGCTCTGCAGTGTTAGAATAGGGGCAAGCCCATTAGCTGCCTCATCTTGATTTACACCAGGTGGAGATAGCCATTTTTTCCAGATGATATTAGTTCTCTTCCAGCCACATATTCCAAACCTCATGTTCAGCTTCCCAAGTCAAGTAGAGTTTATATCAATGCCCCCTCTCCCCAGGGGAAGTGGTGGAGCATGTGGTGATTTGCAAACACCTTTGGGATTTCCAGAGGCACCAGCCATGCAGGCTAAAAACTCTAGGGCTTCCAGCATCCATGGCTTACATCTCTGAGACAGCCAGCCAAGCCAGGTGGACTGCCTCAGGCCAAGGACCTCAGGACTTTATGGTATCCCTGATTCCAAGAAGCCCTGAAAAGCTCTGCTAATTCTTTATCTGTTTCACAGAGAATTTAGATATGAAGAGAGGCAAGGGGATTCATTCCTAGTCAAAATAAAAATGTATCTTGAAATAGTGTATTTCTCTGTGAGACAGAAGTCCACTTATCTATTCAGTCCTAGTTAGGAGATACCTTCTAGCATACCTCAGGCAAGTCATGTTTCTCCTGTCATCCCAGCTTCACCACTGATGACCCCGGGATGAAAATGCAGACATCAAAGAGGAGTTGCAAACTCATGCAGTGCTTGAGATACTGGGATAGAAGGCACCAGAGAATGCTATTAATAATTATGTCTAAGAACTCAAATCCTTGTAGCAGCTGCACACAGCCAAAGTCCATGATGGCCAGATCTTCATTAACACTTGAGTACCTTTGCACCATGCTGGCAGTATAAAGGAATCATAAGGTGAAAATAAACTACATTTACACCCACTTTCAAGTAGCTTTACATTGCCAGAGCAGTGGCAAAGGACCTCAGTCTAAATGAGAATCTAAACCATCAGTTTTTTTAAAGTACGTAAACAGGAGTTGAGGAGTTATGGCAGCACTTTGCAGATGGTTGGTAGCATGTGTTACCCCAGTAACATACAGTAAATAGAGCCACTCAGATGCCATTACGTGCCATAAACTGTCAGAGGAACAATGCTTTCTGTAATCAAGATTGGTCTGACTTCTAATTTGCTCATTTAGATCAGGATGCATTAATTTCTAAGTCTGGTGTAATTAATTATATCTCTGCTTTCCAGCTTTATTGTGCCTCCTTGCCTGCACTGCTTCTTTGCTTCCCTCTTGGGATTATCGCTAACGAACACAGGAGTGTCATGTCTCTTTAGCTTTGCAAACAGATCAAAAGGCAAATGCATTATTTATGCTCTTTAAAACAATAAAGGCGAGGCAAAAGAGGGAAAGGGGCCAGGAGGCTTCCCTGGCTGACCACAGAAATTCAGGGCAGCCTAAGGGCCAAAAGGGGAGCACATAAAAAGTGGATACAGGGAGAGATCACCAAAGACGAATACACCTCCTCTGCTCGTGCTTGTAGGGAGGCAGTTAGACGGGCCAAAGCTACCATGGAGCTGAGGATGGCAACCCAAGTAAAAGACAACAAGAAATTGGTTTTTAGATATATAGGGAGTAAAAGGAAGGCCCAGGGAGGAATAGGACCCCTGCTAAATGGGCAGAAGCAATTGGTGACGGACAGAGGGGACAAGGTTGAACTCCTCAACGAGTTCTTTGCCTCAGTGTTCCTAAGTGAGGGGCAGGACAAGTCTCTC
>NW_005842362.1:837269-857137 GCF_000455745.1 Alligator sinensis
TCTTTCCTGCTTATGCAGGGGGTCGGACTCGATGATCTATTGAGGTCCCTTCCAACCCTAACATCTATGAATACATGTTAAGCAACTCATCATTATAATTATGTCATTAATATTATTCCATTTTCTGCAAGCCTATTCTGGCCACAATTTGATCACCAAAGCAGAGATAACAGCAACATCAAGTACCTGCACCTTTGCAGATTGCATAATCATTTTACACACTACCCCTGTTCCCTCTGCCCCAGATGTCCTCTCTGAATGGGAGAAGTTAAAGATGCTGCAAAAGCTAGTGCTGATGCTTCAATGGAAGTTGCCTTTCCTTTTAAGCTTCTTCTAAAACCTGTCCCCTTTCCTTTTGAGTTTCTTCTGAAACCTTCATGGTACAGGACATTAGGCTGTTTGATGAGGGATGGTACACTAGCAAGGAAGTGGAACAAGAGCAAATTAAGCCATCGGTGAAATAACCAACCAGAGTTTTCTGCATGCACACACCGGGCCCTCTTAGAGACACTATATCTCAATTTTTCTTGTTAGTTGTTTAGAGACAGCTCCCCCATAAATCTAAGATAAAGGTAATTTTAGACTGACAGGCCATGTTTTGCTCTGGAGCATAGAAGCCTAACAGTATATCATGGTTGACATAATTACTCCCTCCAAGAAAAAAAAAAAGAGGAAACCAAATTCTTTTTTTCTTCTTACCGTGAATTTAGGCTGGTATGCGGCAAAGCAAATATTATACAAACAACATGTATAGCAAAACTGTGACCCTTGCTAGCATGGGAATTATGTAAGCTAGCCATTTCCAGCAGTACCCACTACAAAGTTATGTTGACACTTTTCAAAAGTTACATTTAAAAGTTTTCAAAAGTTGACACTTCGGATTCAAAGTCCCATTGACTTTCAATAAGGCATAACATCAGACTTTCATAAATGCTGGCATGGCTTAGAAGCCTACATCCCACTTGCAAAGCAAGTTAATTGCTGAGACACCTAAGAATCACAGAAACTCAATGGCACTTAGCCTCCTAAGTTCTTAAGTTACTTTTAAAAATGGGACTCCTGGCCCCTAAATCATCTCCTCATTTCTGAAAAGTGTTACCCCAGGCTTTCTGCCATGCTAATTAACCTGACCACTTGAAATATTTTGCTCTCTTAATTGACCCACATAAATTTTACTAAAGAAGCCATTTCCTCACAAAGTAATTATCTGTAGAGCGTCTTCCTTATTACATTCTAATTTCTTAAAAACCTATCACTGCATCTTCTGGCTCAGCCTTGTCACTCAGATCTATTAGGGCCGTACATCACTATAACACTGTTCCTCCAGCAATGACTTACTCCAAAGTTGGCAGCAGCAGGAAGGATCTGCAGGGAATCCATTTTCTTTTGACTCCATCATTTTGCAATATTATAAATGAGGGTTCTTTAGAAAAATATCAGCCTAGAGGATAGTTTGGGGGGGGGGGGGGGGAAAGGGGGGGGCACCGGGGGGGGGGGGGAAAGAGGGGACCATGAAGGTAAAGAGACAGCATTAAAACTCACTCCAGACAGTGAAGTTTTAGGTCACATATGAAATGTTTTCCCAGCCTTTGAGATGGGCAAACTCCTGAAAATTGCTAAGAACATTCAGCTCCCAACAGGCTGCTACTGGCAGCTCAGCATTTCCCAGGATGAGACCCTACCTACACACTTAAACCTGATCTCTTTTCCTGTTCATAGGCAAGCTGTCAGGTTGAGTTTTTACCAATGCAGCAATACCTCCCACTGAAAAAGACCAAAGCTTCCTCTTATAGTAACTTACCGACGCTCATTGCTCCACACCTGAAGTATAACTATTCTCGGGGACCAGAACACATCATTCATGTCCATTTCAATTTTCTGATGTGACGGGCTCACCAGCGGCAACATGGCACACCAGCTGGAGATGTTCAAAAGTAACTGGTGGGGTCTTCCCTTCCCCATCAATCAGGTGATGGTAGGGAAAAGGCTTGCCCCACCCCATTCCAGGGTGAGGTGAAGAGCCAAACTGGAGAGAGAAATGACCATCTCTCTCCTGATTTGTCCATTTACTAGCTGGGGGCGGAGCCCCTAGAAGAAATAAACAGCAGCATGCTCAGCTCACAGGGGTCGCTGAGGGATGGAGAAGAGGGGCCATGAAGAGCTGGTGGGAGCTGACCAGCAGGGTGGAGTGGTTGCCCCAGAAGAGCCCTGAAGCTGTAGGTGGTGCCTGGTACAGAAGGCGGTGTGCAGAGGATCCCAGTGCAGACCGAAGCCTCGGAGCCGCAGGCAGCAGCTCAGACCTCTGACCCCCCACCCCCCACCCCCCACCCCAGTGGGACACCACTCAGGGCACAGGCAGTGGACAGAAGGTCTTGGCTAGGACTGAAGCCTTGGAGCTGCAGGCGGCAGCTTGGGCCTCCGATTTCCCTCCACACACCTCAGTGAGGCCCCACTCGGCACACGGGGCAGTGCGCGGAGGGTCCCAGAGTGGGGCGGAGCCCGGGGGGCCACAGGCAGCAGCGCAAGACCTGCCACCACTACTTCCCCCTGAGTATGTGGCCAGGGCCCCAGTGTATGGATCAGTACACAGAGGGACCGGGGGGGACCAGGGTCCTTGGCCCGCACAAGGTGGCTGGGGTCCCCAACCCTGGGCAAAAGGCAGGACTCCTGTGGTGGGTGGGAGCCCAGGGCCCCAAGCAGGATAACGACGGGAGAGTTCCTGGGTGGTGGGGGCCCCCCATTGTGGGAGGGACGTCCTGTTTCTGAGGAACCCAGGATGGCTCCTCTTGGCCCCCCGATGAAGGGATGAGCCGTCGAGAGGAGGGAATCCCCACTGGGGAAGTGGGTCCCCTTTCTTCCCCCTCCTCCTTTTCCTTTGGAGACCCCTCTGTTGGGGCATCTGAGTGGGTTAAAGAGGCAGCTGGGGCTCAGGGACCCTAGGGTCACCCCTTTCCCCCCCTTTTCCACTCTCATGCTAGGAAACCTGCACCTCAGGTTTCGTTAAACCTGCACCTTGCATTTTGGGAAACCTGTGCTGTACATTTTGGGAACCCTGCACTTCAAGCTTTGTTAAACCTGTGCCTTATATTTTGGAAACCTGCCCCTTATGCTTTATTTGACATCCTCCGTTAAATGTATGTATATGCATAACATTTACTGAGTCCTTTTGCTCTCCTGATTCCCCACCAGTATCCAGAGGGTTGGCACAGCCTGTACCCATATTACCCAGAGTTCCTATACCCCTCCCTGTACACATGTTATATCCCAACCCTGTTCTTTATCAGTAAAACTGTATATAGTTAAGCCCCAACAGGTGTCCTGGCTCTGTTCTATAGGGAGAGGAGGGGAGCTGCCCACCATAAGTAGCTATGCTTCCCACGGCACACCTGCACCCACTAAAATCCCTTCATCTGGAGATAGGGGTACGTCTCCGAGTACTGCCCAGGTTACACTGAGAATCCGTCTCCAAACAAAAAAATATTTTATTTTTTGCTTGCAGTTTAAACAGTACCATGCATGACACTAACTCTTAAGCTGCTGCAGATTGGGTTATAAAGAACAGCTTTATTAAAATTTATTTCAACAGACAAGTGGGCAAAAATGAAACAGGAGTGACTGATAGTGGGAAAAACCCTTACATTCCTAGCCCCCCAAAAATGTAAGATTGAGAGTTTTAGTTCATATGCTGGAAGAAATTAATTTGCTTAACTGGACAGCATTAAGGGAATCTGATCCTGGTTAAAACTTGTGACTCAAAGCTTTTCTGTTTAGGATAGGGAATGGCACTGCTCCTCAAATGCTTTGATCTTACTGTAGATCTGTTCTATCTCTGAAAAGGGAAACCTTTGTATGGAGCAATATGATTTCACTATGAAATCATGTCATCAATAGAACATCCATCAAGTCAACTGTCCAAGGACGCTCACGTTGAGGAGTAATGCATTCCAAAGCATATTAGAGAGGAACAATATACACACTCATATAAACAAAGAATCCTTAGTGGAGAGAAATATATGCCTTGAACTGATTTGCTATATACATGGTAAAACTAAAATAGAATTTCACTGATTGAATGTTTCATACATGGCCAGAGTTAAATAAATGACTTTGTATTTAATACAAAGGCACTTGCTTATTAATCACCAAACAACTAGGAATGTATCGAAATCCACATAAGCCACAATGAGTCACAACTCATTCTTGATAGGTGACCCTTCTCCTATCAAACAGATGAAGGTTCTTTAAAAGCACTTGCAATTTTAGCCTGATAAGAATAAAACCCTTGAACTGAAAGAAGCATTATCATTCCCACATTAGAAAGATGAGGACACACAGAGATCCAGAGGTTTTTCCCAGAGTATACAGGAAGTTTAGGCCAGACACAGGGCATAAAATGTCCCTGCCTGTGTGTATTAATTATTAGATCAGTCTGTGGCCTCTCTGAATCTTGTCCTTGGTAAAGATGCTTTCATATTAGCAGGTTAGCTTCAGCCCCATGGCTGCAGAATGATAAGGTGGAGAGGGGAATAATTTATTTTCAGTTTAGGTTGAAATTTTCTTTGATATTTAACATAACCCTTGTTTTCTCACTAGCTCTAGGTTTCACTTTCTATAGCTTACAGCACGCAGCTCTATTAAGAAAGAAATGTTCATTAAACTGGGCCCAGTATTTATTAGCTGTGAGGATCATTCCTATGACTAAAGGCAAATCTTTGTTCATAAGACACTTTCAAGAAAGACAAAGAGGACATCAACAAAGGATTGTATAATGATGTCAGAAACAGGCAAACTGTGGTTTCAAGAGCTCTATTACACCCAAATAAACTATATTCCCAGACTCATATAAAATGAAACACTAATTGGAGAAAAAATGCACAATAAAAGCCCAAACCACTGATTTCATGAAATAAGGAACTACAGGCTAAAAATAATATGGTCTAATTTTCTCCCTGGTCTCCTCCTCAATTCGTTTTTGGTAATTTAGTACTGGTAAAGGAGTTTCCAGCGATGGAGATTAGAGTCCTATGTTTATTCTCACAAGTCCACATAGAGGGAGAGCAAGCCTTTCAACCTTCATAATCCAATTTAGACCTTGGCTTTTTTTTTTGAAAATGCCAGAGCAAAGTTATCACTTAATAACACCCATGGTGGGTATTTTGTGAGGTGGACAAACGAAAAAGAAATATCCTATTCCAATTATCTTGAGTATTTACAAACAAGGGATCCAAATGAAAGTATGTGTGGTTATGTAACAAACTCTGTCCTTAGTTGATAGCTTTTATTGATATTTTTTAACCTCTCGGTTTCTTTTTATTTTAAGTTCCAAACCTGTTGGGTTTTTTTTCACCTTTCCCCGTTTTCTCTTTTTTTATTGGTTTTCAGCTCTGGGTACCTAATATTAGGATCCTAAATCCTTAGCTACACACCTAACTACGTAACCAAAGTTTTAAAGAAATGAGCACTCAGCAGTTCCCATTAACTTAATGTAAGAGCCTAACTTTAAGCCCCATTTTTTTAATATCTTGGCCTTTGGCTAGATTTGATGGACAAATTAATATCTGACCACTAATCCCCTGAACCATTTGGGCTTAACTGGACACCTCCTTGTCACTTTTTAAAGTAATTTATCTGTAATTTGCATATATCCATCTAATTATGGAACCAGTCAAATAAATGTAATTGTATATTGATTATGTGGAATTTTAAATAGCTATACTTCTAAACCTAGAATTAAAGAATCCTTACTAATCAACAGAGAAAGACATAAGGATGCACATGCCATATGACTCAGCATTTCTGAAGAGTACAGACTGCCACCTTTACACAGCAGCATCTGCAAACAGTGGTCACAACACTTCTCCAGGGACAGCAGGGTAGTACTAGACATTGTTGGGAATAAGATAACTAACTCATCTGAAAATCCATGGGTTGTCCGTGGGAGTACCAGTTACAGCAGATCAATTAATCTCTCCAAAATATCTTAATCCCTTACCCAAGAAGGTGGTTATTCTAGAAGTACAATAGCGATCCTATCTAACAGTCAATTATTATTTCTTTAATAATTTAAAACTCCTTGCATGGTACAGTGATACAATAAAATATCAGTCATTGGGCCTATGCAAAGTGTGTCCATATATTTTGTGCTGAGATCTTTTCCTTCAAATGGAAGAACTGTAAATAAGGTTCCATCTACACAATCTTCCTAGCCTGAATTCAGGACAACCCTTAACTACATGTATTATCTTTACTGGACTTGAGTATGTGTTTAAGGGTAAGCACATGCATAAGTGCTGTACTAAATAGATATGCTTTCCTAAATAGAGTCTGTGGGAGCAGGAAACCCAAGCGGAAGGCAAACCAAGAAAGAAAGCCCTCTAAAAGATGACAGGGCAGTGTGGGGAACCCAGACAGAAGCCTAACATGGGCTAGTGGCATTCCCCACGTAACTGCAGGAGCAGCAGTGGCAGGAAAGTGGCAGGAGTGGTACCAGCCAGTTTGTCAGTTCCTGCTCGCTCCACGTAGGCAGGTGTGCAGGAACTACTGGTATAACTGGAAGTCTGGTGCCAGCAAGGGGTGGGCAGCAGAGGAGGCGTGGAGCCTTGACCCCACACTGGACAGGACTGGGGGCACGATCCCTGACACCAGCATTGTGGAGGGGAGAGAAGCCTCACCCTTGCTCAACAGAGCATGGGACAGCAGCAGCCTGCACACTTGGATAAGTGGCGAAGGCAGCAAAGCTTGGGAGATGCTCTGGGATTCGGAGGGGAAGAGGAGCACCCCCCTCTCTCTCTCCGCAGCACCTGCAATGTGTAATTGAAGAAGAAATTAGACTTGCTACAGGACACATGAATGAGGTCAATGGACTTATTTTCTTGGAGGAGTGAACCATAATTGCTAGCAGGCACATTGATGGGTGAGTACACTAAACCAGGCAACTGGGACCTGGACTGTAGTGAAGGTGGATTAAAGTGAAGCTTATTTAAAGGACCAGAAGGACTGGGCTGGCCATTAGTTTATAGTCGCACCATGAGCCAGGGTGTAATTTGATTTGAAGCCTTTATTTGACAGGAAGTCAACGTCTAGGCTGCAGATCAGAGTTGTCCACACTGCTGTTTGTATGAGCTTGTCCAGAGTGGCAGCTCAGGACTGCCTCAGAAATAGGCAGTTTTCCCTCTGAGGGGGTTCCCTCTTTCAGTCAACTGAAGGATACAGCCTGCTGCCCTAAAATATATTGCTACAGCAATTTGGTTGGCACAGGGAAACAGTATAAATGGAGGTGTAGCCCCAAACGTCACCCTCATGCAGGGTACACTTCAATTATAGCATACATAAGCCATGCTGAAAGTCAGGGCTGGACCAATCAGCCACTGAAAGCACTCTATGACTGCACAGCACTTCTAAAAGGACCCAATCACATGACAACCTGAACCCTCATTACATGAGGGTGAGGGTGAAGGTGCTCCAAAGCAAAGCACCTTTATTAATGTCTGTCAGTGCATGCTGGGAGCAGGGTTGAGCTGCCCAGCCCCGCTCCCAGAACCATCTTCAGAACGGGAGGGGTGAGGAGAAGGAAAATGGAGCTCATTCTGGAAGTTGGCCAGCTGGTGCTGGAGGGTGGGGTGGGTGAATTGGATACACCTGCCTCACCCTCCAGTGCCACCTGGCCAACCTCCAGAATGAGGTCCTTACCCCACTTCCATTCTGAAGACAGCACTGGGGCTGAGAGAGGGGAGGGGCAAGGACAGGGGAGAGCAGCTGCAGACTCACAGCTTCTCAAACCACAACTCAATTCCCAACCCCTGAGACAAAACAGCAAATGTCTGTTGGGTCCAGGGATGGCTGTAACTTCACTTCCTGTGAAGTGCCATGAGTTACAGCAGGGAGCTGTCCAATATTCAAAAAAATGGATTATTCCCCCTCACCCTGGTTATTTTTATGCCGTATTGAATTTTCACATGCTGAGCAGTATGCAAAAGCACAAGTGCTGAAATATAGCAAGACAAGCTTTTCTTGAAACATCTCTCTCTGGCTAAAGATGGATCATAAGAGTTAAAACCCAGGGGCTACTAGAAAGAGGAACAGCACAGACTTTATTGCAGTCAAAGTCAAATGCAAAATATATCTTTCTCACCCAGGCTTTCCCACAATAGCAACATTATTCTCATATAGAATCATTCCCTAAAGCAAACTGAAATCTCCTCAATGTTCTTCTTGATGGCAAATCAGGGAAGATGGGGAGTTTGGACAGTTCTAATCACAGGGCCAACCGAGGCCAGAGCAGGAGGCTGAACAGGATGAAGAGCAGCCTTAACATAGGTTGTACCAGGCCTGGCTCCCTGTGCTAGGAAAAATGAAGAAACACCAGTATTACCAGCTCCCTATACTAGAGGATTCTGCAGTTGCTTATGTAGCTCACTGTTAGCTTAGCCCATAGTCAGGGCCAGTTAACACTCAGTCCGAAGTTTGCAAATGGTGAGAAATAGACAGTTTTCCCTCTGAGGGTGTTCCCTCTTTCAGTCAACATTTAAAATCCCTAATGTCCGCCATGAAAACTTGAAATATAGGAATGAATGGTTCTGAAAGAAGCCATTGAAAGGGTTTTTTTTAGTGCTTGGAAACATGCTCATCTCCAGAACCTGGCCAGATATCACAGAATCAGTGCATCTTTTTTCAAATGTATTCATTCTCCCAAGGAATAAGATGGTCTTATGATTGTCTGGCTTGGATAAAACATCAGCTCATTCATGTACAGTACCACATGTGTATGAGGTCTGCTAAAACATGTTTATGGTCAGACTGATCTTAAATTGCTGTGCACCCTAGAGACAGTATTTTTCACTCTGAGATGAAAAGGCCTAAACAATTATGAATAGGTAGGTTTTAAAAAAATCCAATTTTATGGAGTTATCTAGTGTCTGGAGACATGAAGGCTTTGAATTGATGGACTAAAACCAGTAAAACAGAGATCCAGCTAATAAAATATAAAATGGCTATTTGTCTAGAAAGATTGTTAAGCACTGAGGTAATGGGTATTATGGACTTATGTGCAGCTTTTAAAAAAAATAAAATCTTCTTTAAATTGCTGCGCATTACACTTCAATAGAGTTACTTTGTTTGCTTGCCAGTGAGAGCTATAGCAGGCTAATCTGAGATGATAACCCCATTTGAAGAGACATGGTGTGATTCATTTTTTAAAGTGGGAAACATTTTCCATCTATCAAGCTGTCTCCTTGACAAATATGCTACTGTTTTGCTCCCAAAAGGAGAAGATAGGGGAAAGGATGAACATGGCAAGTGGAGAAAACTGGAATCTGAATCTCAAGTAACATGATGCCCTTTTATCCCATTTGGATCAGTGACTCTCAGAATATTTTAATCATTAAATAACCCCAACTCTGCTGTGAAATGGCTAAGTGTTGTTCTTACTGATGAGAAAATAAGGCAAAGAGAAGCTAAGTAACTTGTCAGAGGTCATTCAAAAAACAAATAGAACTAGAAATAAAAGTCAGGGCTTCTAGATGCCGTTCTTTACCACCAACTCAATTTGCAAAGTTTCATTCAAAACCAAGTAACCATCATGACACCACTCCTCCGAGGATAACATGGCCAAATAAATGTTGTCATTTCCTGGTAACTCCTGCACCTGCCAGCATTTTCCTTACAGGGGTCCTGAGACAATTTGGAGTAGGATATAATTTTGATCTAACTCACAGTAACACTCATGTCACCTCAGGCATGCTGTAGTCTTCCAAAGAAGTCGCTGTAGTTATAACTCTTTTTAATGGCTCTCAGGATTTCCTGGTTTCCATAATCTATAAGTCAGTTGTAAAATTTTACTTTGGCCTAAAAAGTTACACCATCCAAGGAAGAACTTTAATATAATTTTTTCACTTTAACTTTTCATTACAAAAGCTAAAATAGAACAATTTAGCTGAAAAGATCATGGAGGAGCTCCTCAAGGAATCTATTGTGAACCACCCATAGGAGAACAAGGTAACAGCCAGTATGGATACACAAAGAACAAGTCAGACTTATCCAATCTGATTTCCCTCTATGATAAGGTGACAGGCTCTGTGGATGTGGGGGAAAATAGTGAATGTGATATACCTTAACTTCAGCAAAGCCTTGGACATTGTCTCCCACAACATTCTCATTAACAAGCTAAGGAAATACAGACTAGATAAAAGTACTGTAACATAGAAATACCTGGTTATCAGGGGGCTCAACCTCTAGCCTGTGGGCAAAATGCAGCCCATGGAGCCTTGTAATCTGGCCCGTGGGGATCCCCACAGGTCAGGAAATTTGACAGCAGGAGCAGTAGCAGTACTGCCACCCATCCCTGGTACAGAAATCCCAAGCCTCACAAGGTGGGTCAGAGCCAGGCCAACACATGACCCTTCCCCCACATGGCTAGTAGGGCTGCATGAAGATTTGGTTGCTGATTCAATTCATCTCAAAGATTTGGCCTGATTTGGTGGCTGAATCTCTGAATCTGAATCGAATCAAGAGACCCTTTAATCTCTCTGAATCAAATCAGAACCGAATTGATATGGAGAGATTCGGAAAGATTTGACGATTTGGACATAGACACAGCTTGAAATGTTTTTTCTACATACCTCAAGGTAGCAGGTGGCTCGTGAATGCTGTGATGCTGGGGCGGATGGAGCGTCCTACAAGAGTGAAGGGGGCTCCCCAGCACGCTCGGCAGCAGTCCCAGATGTGGACCAGAATCACTTCCGGTCCACTTCTGGGTCTGCCAGGGAGCGTTCTAGGGGGCCCCCCCGTGGCTCCTCTGACTCAGCAGCTGGTGCCTCCTGGATCTGGGGGGTCCCCCCACAGCCGATCACTGAGTGACAAGGATGCAGGGGGGCCCCCAGCACGATTGGTGGCGGACCCAGAAGTGGACCCAAAGTACTTCCAGTCCACTTCCAGTTTCGTCCCTGAGCACACCCCCATGCTCCTGTGGAATGCTCCATCTGCCCCATCATCGCAGTGTTCACAAGCCATGCCTGGTACCCCAAGGTATGTAGAAAAAACATTTAAAGCTGTGTCTATGGCCAAATCGCTGATTCTCTGAATCAGCATTGACTCTTCAAATTTGGATTCAGCCAAATCGAATTGGGCATGGGTGACTGGTGCCACCTGAGTTGCTGGGGGGCACATGGCCCCCTAGTGACCAGTCAGCGACCAGAGGAGGGGTCCCCCCGCAGCCAATCGCACTGACCAAGTAAAGCACCAGCGGCACTTCACCTGGTGCCCCCACTCCCAGGCCAGTGCTCACGGGGGGGGCACTGGCAATCCCACCTGCCCCCTCTCCTGTCACCTAAGCAGGGAGCACAGCCTGCCAGGGGGTGCACCAGTGGTGTTAGGGGGTGCTCGTGCACCCCCTATGTGTCACCACTGAAATCGGGTACAGTGATCCAAATCAACTAATCGAATCACTGTCCCCAATTCGGGCTGAATCCGAATCTGAATCGAATACAGCCCATTTCATACACCCCTAATGGCCAGATCAGGGCTAGGCCATGCCCCTTTCCCGGTTGGTGTTGGACAACACCACCTCCCCCCACCCATTAAGGTTGGGCTCAAGCCATGCCCCCTTCCTTGCGTGGGGTCAGGCCACACTCCCCCCTGTCTTGGGACTCAATTGGGGCCAGGTCATGCCCCTTTCCCCCCCAGGTTGGGCCCAGGTCCAGCCTCATTTGCCTCCATAGCTAGATTGAGACGTGGTTGCCCCATACCCCACTCTGCATGGCAAGATAGGACCCTGCTACACCAGCCCCAGGTGCCATATTGGGTCCACCAGCCAGATCTGGCCTGCAGAGGGATTGGGCACTGGCCATCAGCCCACTGGCCAAAAATAGGTGAGCACCACTGGCTTGGATTACAATGCTCAACAAGTAGTCATCAATGACTCAATGTCTAATTGGGAAGGGCTATCAGTTTGGGTTCCCCAGGGGTCTGCCATGGTTCCAGTACTGTTTAGTTTCTTTATAGATGATTTGGATGATGGGATTGAATGCATGCTTAGTAAATTGGCAGGCGACACCAAATTGGGTGGAGTTGCAGACACTCCAGAGGTCAGGGGTAGGATCCAGAAAGTCCTGGATAGACTGGAAAAATGATCTGCTATCACAGTCAGATGATATTCAACAAGGATAAATGCAAAGTCCTGCACTTGGGACAGAATAACTGCATGCACAAATACAGACCAAGGAATGATTGGCTAGGCTGCAGTACAGCAGAGAAGGACCTGGGCATTACAGTGGATCATAAGCTGAGCCAACAGTATGTTCTTGTTGCAAAGACCAACAATATACTGGGCTGTATCAACTGGAATGTCACTTGCAAATTGAAGGAAGGACTAGAACCGATGGCCTCATAGGCAACTGGTAGAGAGTGCATGGGGGTGCACATGCCCCCCTGACGGGGCCAGTGCCCCCCCGATGGCTGACACTGATGCTGTCGGCCAGGCTGGTGCCCCCCCTGACAGGGCCACCACAGTCAGTGGCTACTGCAAGTGCCCCCCCCAGATTCAGGAGGCACCAGTCACTCATGAATGGCCTCAAGCTGCAGCAGGCCATAGGCTGGGAATTCAGAGGAACTTTGAGCAGTTTTCCATATGCTCTGGGGGTGGGAGGGTGGCACTTTAATTAGAGCAGCTCTGAGAGCTGCTCCAATTAAAGCACCACAGCATCTCATGTATCAGTATCCCCACACTTCAAAATGGTGGCAGGGATGCTTGAACTAAAGCTCATTTGACAAGCTTTAGTTCAAATGCCCCCTTTGCCATTTTGAAGTGTCAGGGTGCTGATACAGGAGACACAGGAAGCTGCTGGAGCACAGTAATTACCATGCTCGAGTCTGCTCCAAAACACCGTAATTACAGTACATCAGAGCAGCCTTCGTGCTCATGTACAGGCACCCTTTCTGGCTATAAGAGTGGTCAGGCATTGGACCAGGATACTTAGAGAAGTTGTGGAACCTCTATCCTTGGAAATTTTCAAAAGCAAGTTTGGCTGGGTAATTTAGTTAGGAGCTGGGCTAGATGACCTCATGGGGTCCCTTCCAGCCCTACTTTCTTATGACCCTAAGTTTCACACACACTTATTTTTTCCTTTCTTCTGTTATCCCCCATACAGGCCTTCAACAGACCTTGAACTTAAGGCAATCATTACTAAAAGAACAAGCCTCCACCATTTCAGCTAAAGGACTAGCCCCACAGTTTATAGTTATACTAGCCTCACTAACTTTATATATGAGCAAGCATGAGTGAGATAGAGACCTACATTCTCAGGTGTTACTCTCTTAAGACAATGCTCTAGACTGGTTCCATTTGGATCTTCTTTGAGACAAATTTCAAAGCTGGCTTGTCCACATAATAGAGAAATTGCTTGTTCTCTTTCAAAAACATTGTTGTGAGATAGCTAGCATACAAGTAGGCTACTACCCCTTATTCTACATATTACCATATTCCTAAAGGGATTCCTGTCCCCTTTATATCTAAGCAAATGATCCTGTGCCTATTGAAGTCAACAGCAGAACTCTCATTGGATAAGAACCTTCACTGGATAAATATTTTCAGCTGCATACCATATATCTATGGTGTAGATATGCCAAGATACTAGTTTTATGGAAAAGCTGCATCAAAAACCCATACAGAATTGGTTTGACTCTCTACATGTACTACAGATTAGGTACTCTAATACTGGATGCAGGTTACGCTAAGGAATACTTTTCTAGAGAGATACCATACAAGGAAAAAAAAATACTTGCTAAAGAACAAAATTCATGCTGAAGAAATACCCCATTAGGAAATCTCTCTCCCCCAACAACCCATCATTTTTCCAGACCACAAGCCCACTTACTAATAATTTTCCCCTAGGAAACCAAAGTGAGATTTTTATAAAACAGAGCCTGAACAGGTCACAAGTGAATTAAGCTCTCCCATTACTCCACCCTAATTAAGCCAAACAATAGGGCTGTGTGACGCTTTGGGAGCTGATTTGGTTCGGAGGAGATTTGGCCGATTCGGTGGCCGAATCTCTGAATCAAATCAGGGGACCAATTAAAAGGTCGATTCAAAGCTCTCCAAAACTTCAGCAAAGATTTGGAGAGGTTTGACGATTTGGACAGTCCCAAGTGGCTGCAGCAGGGAGCTGCAGCTAGACTCAGAGCTGGTAAGTAGGAGAGGGCCCCTCACTGGGTGCTGCTGGGCAGGGGGACAATCCCCGCTGTCCTCCACTGCTTCATGCTGCATGGGGGGGCTGTGCTACAAGCCCCCCAACCCCCCCATCTGCTCCCCCAGTCCCCCCACAGGCGCCCCACCTGAGTCAGCTCTGGTCCTTTAAGAAAAAAAAAAAATGAGAAAAACCCTGGGACTCTCTGCTCCTGCAGCGGCCCTGGGACTTTGGAGGGCTGGGGGGCTTATGCAGAGCCCCCCCATGTAGCATGAGGCAGTGGGGGACAGCGGGGGTTGCCCCCCAGCCTGGCAGTGAGTCAGAGCTTTTTTTCCCCACAAGTGCTAGGAGCTGGGGCGGCCAGGGGATGGGCCTGCCTGATTCAGAGATTCGGCAGCAGCTGAATCTCTGAATCAGATTCAGCCGAATTGATTCGGGACAGTGACCTGAATCACTGAATCAAATCACTGTTCCCCTAATTGGCCAAATCCATATCCAAAGCGAATACTAGCCACTCTGCACAGGCCTAGAAACAAGAGTTCTCATAAAACAGTGCCTAGGGAACTTTCTTACCTTTTCTAGCTCTTAGATAGGCACTTTGCCAGAATATTATTGCCTTTAGAGAGGGTCTTATAGCCCAAGTACAGGTGACAAGAATGTATTTGCACCTTCTTGAAGCAAAGGGATCTGAGCTCACTCTTTGGTACTGTTGTGAAGCTGCAAAAGCTACAGGGGGAGCCATAAATTTTCTGGGACCAGGTTCATATAGGAAAAAAGAATTGCAAAGCCTTTTACTTGTTGAGGTCTGATTCTAATATGATACATTTCCAACAACAGTAGAGGGCAGGACAGACACCTGTGGTAAAACAGAGAAAGGCTCTGGTTTAGATTTCCAGTGAGAACAGAAGCAAAAGGGGTGGTAATTCTTCATAGGCGGAGGGAGAAAAAATTATTTGTGGGGGGCTGAGCGCACACCCCACCAGCAGGTAAGTCTGTGGGGGAAGAGGAAGGGGAAGTGGGGAGGGAGTGGGGCTGGGGCTATGACAGGCTCTGCACAGCCGGGGTGGGGCATAGAACAGAGCTGCAAGTGGCTTGTCTGGGGGATACCCGGCACAGGGAGAGGGTGGCAGCTCCCACTGCTGCACGCATGCTGGGAGACATGGTAAGGTGTGTACCCCCAGTTCTGTGCGTGATGGGGCAGGCTGGGGCTGGGGCTAGGGCTGCACCGGGATCTTCCTGGTGGGTCGTTGGGCTGCGCTGAGCTTAGGGCAAGCGACAGTGGCACTGGGAAGAGGTGTTGGGGGGGCTACAGCAAATTTTGGCGTGGCTGCAGCCTGCTCCCAAAATTGCCACCACCTGCCCCCAGCACAACATGGCACAACCTCCGCTGCTGGGAACAGCCCAGCACAGCCCCATCCCCAGCCTGCAGCGGCAGCCTGCTCCACCCCACACAGATCCAGGGGCACACGCCCCTCATGCCCTCCTGGGATGTGCATAGCAGCAGGATCCACACCCCCTGGATAAGCTGCTGACAGCTCAGTCTCACGCCCCACCCCAGCTGTGCAGCACCTGCCCCAGCCCCAGCCCCACTCTCTCCCTCACCACTGCATGCATGCCCCTCCCCACCCTACCCCTGCTGCAGTCACCAGAAGCCCATGGCCAGTCTTGCAGCCCTATCGCTGCCCTGCATTTGGGGGCTAAGCCCCATTAGCCCCCCCCTCCCCACTGCCACCTATGGAATCCTTGCTAACGAAGCAAGGATGGGAGCATTTTAAATTGTATTTATTATTTCTAAATCTATTCATTCATGATTTTTTGGCTAAGGATTTTATATTTTCAGTATTATTTTAGCTGTGATGCAGTGAATCTTTCTAGTTAGGAGTCTCTCTTCTCCCCATTTTTCCTCTGAAACTGAAGGCTCTAAAAGCCTTATTTTGTCCATACAATAAAGTCAATCTTTGCACCATTGGCAGTAAAGAACTCTGCAGTAGGTATCTGGATGCTTTCTATAACCACCTTCAGAATTCTGTTACCCTTGCTCCTGCTTCTTTATCTGCTCAGTTGTGTCTGGTCTTAAACTGCTAAGTTCTCAAGGGGGGAAAACTTCCCATATGGGCTTCTACAGTACAAAGGACAAAACATCCCTGACCCTAACTGGCATCTAGAAGCATTAACACAACTTGTGTGATTTCACTGCTGTCCAAACAACATGTGATTTCTCTCACACATGCACATGCTTCTGATTGGCTCCTTTTCAGATTAATAACAAAAATGATGTCCATATGGGGCAAGAGATGCAGTAACTGTCTGAGCAAGGGAAATTTTAAGTTGGGTCTTGGATTGCCAACCCTGATTAGGGCCTACAGTATGTAAAGGCCTTGTTACACATTAATTTTAGGTGGCTCCTGGAATTTTTAACACCTGGATTGTCCACACATTAACACCTAAAACTAGTTTTAAGCACACTGTAGGTGAGATAAACCTGTTCTGATTTGTGTTACCCAAGTCATGTTCCATTGATATGTGGCCACTCCCTGCAAATGAGCTGCCCAAGTTGCAGCCCTCCAGCATCCCAGGATGCAGTGTCTCCTCCTCCACCCTCCTTTTCTCTGTGGACAAACTTTCCACCCCCTAAACTCTACTGCCCATGGGGCAGTTCTAGCAGCAAGCCAACTCCCTCTCCTGTCCCCCAGGATGTGACCTTCCCACCCCCAGAGTTGCAACCCCATGCAAATATCCTAAAGAGCACATGTCAGCTAGCCAGGGCACAGGCTGGTCCAGGAGTGGGGTCTAGTGGGAGATAGGGGAAGGAACAAGGTAGGGGACCAGTTCAGGTTCCCATGAGCTCAGGCTTCCTTCCTGAGACAGAGCCAGTAACTCCCTCAAAAGCACCTCCCATCACCACTCCCAGCTACCCAGGAAGCATGACCAGCAGCCACCACATCCTAAATCCCAATTTATTAAAACATGAGACCTTCCTAACTTACTTCTTTTTGGTTTTTAATTCTTTTCTTTTTTATCCTTCAGTGGCTGACTTGCTTAATTTCCCCACCCTTCCCTCCACATTTCGTTTCCACCTCCCATTTCATTACCCACCCCATCTCATTAATTCTCTACCTCTCAGCTTCATGTTCCTGCCCCTCCCCTTCCCAACCCATCTCTCACCCCACCACCTAGAAGCCTGTCCTGGCTCCCCAGCCCTGCAGTGGCAACTCACAATTGTAGCTCCTACTCAGGACCCTGCTGGCCAGCCCTCTAGAGGCAAGTTACAGCTTTGCCGCTGGGGGACAGAGAAGGTTTTTAGCCTTAAGGTGTGACTGCTCCAAACTCAAGCTATCACTAACACTGATCAGCATTTGAGCAACTCTAAATGTAACATGTAGCAAGGCCCTAAGGCTAAGCATATGCAAGTTTTCTGGATAGTTTAGGAGGCTCCTGTGAAAATGTGGTTCTGTATGTTCTATAGGATTTCTTTACCAAGTAGACCTACTAATCCCCATTGTTTTACCCCAGAAAATTGTATTTCTACTAAATGTTCATTTGGAAAATAAAGATTATAGGTGGAAATGCTGGTAGGTTTAGCAGCAAAAACATAGGTGCTATAACAATGACGACAAAATATAAATCTCTTCATGTTACTTTCTGGGGTAGTAGAGTCAGCCTCTTTTCACTGAGGAAATAGGACCAATAAGAGTTAGACACTGGACTTCCTACAGGAGGTCATGCAGTATTCTTTGCTCTACCTGGTAGGCAAAATGTCACTTATAGGACATTAACTTTGCTTTACATAGAGTGAAAGCATATGATTTTATACCCAAAAGAGATTTTTAGACCAAAATACCTTTATTAAAAACTGTTTTTCCTGCCGAACAATTTATTTACCAAAAAAATAAAAGTGCCATAGTTTGTTTAGGGTTATTTCTGGCACAGTCTGTTTCTGTTTCCACATATTTACAATGCAATTAATTTTCTCAAGCCTAACAGTCTCTGCACTCAACTTTGGTGGAGGGGGAGCCAAAACAATCGCCCAACAGCTCATGAATACTGTACTGAAGGCAGACCAAACACACATGCAAGCATACTTTCCCATTGATATCCATGAGCCAGTAGCTGGTATCACACCTGTCTCTTGCCATAGATATGTTCCCTTATATGGATATGTGTAATGCATGCAGGATACTGGCAAACTGAATAGTTGTTGTCATGTGTTTATACTGGATTTTGGATCGTCAAGGGTCTAGGACTCTTCTATCACAAGTAGCCACAGGTTGTTCTCAGTAGTGCTTGTACAATGGCATTTATGCTGGTTTATCACTACTAGAAAAAATCCACGTGGTATACCCTCAGGGTAGAAACTGAAGCAGATCGGCTGTATTTCCCTTGCCTAGGGATTCCCCAGATCGCTTGCTACCCCATATCAGGTCCTGCACTGAACCATGCCAATCCAGAAGCATGGGTTTTAGTACGGGGCAGCACAGAGGCATGGAGTGGCATGGGAGCTAGGGAACCCCTAATACCCTGTGTCTTCACAGGGAGAATTGCATTGACCTGTGCCTCCATGTGAAGCATGGGCCAGAATGGGTTCTGGCAAGGAGGCACAGGGTGGTACAGGAAACACTTGGGAATTTCCAAAGGGACCTGCACTGAGTCCTGCACCAACCTGGAGACATGGCTCATTGGCAGTGCAGGTCCCAGCATGGAGCACTGGATATTCCCCAGCTCCCACACTACCCTGCATCTTCTTTCCAGGACCCACACTGATCTGAGTTTCACAGAGAAGTGGGACAGCACAGGTCCCACCGTTGAGGCACAGGGCGCCAGAGATTGCTCAGGTGCCACATACCCCCACTCCAGGACCCATGCTGACCTATGCCTCTAAATGAATGGGTATGGAGGCCTGAAATTATGTGAAGGCCTGAGATTATGCATGCCCCATAGAGACACAGAGCACCCAGTTTTCCTAGGGTCCTATACCTCCATGCTGCGACCCACACAGGCTTTCCCCACTTACAGGGACACATCTGGAGATTCCAGGGCACATTTCCATAAACAGGGAACCCTGACTTTCCCCACTTACAGAAATGTGTCCTGGGCATCTCTGTAATGGAAAAAGCAAAGCAAGTGCCCAGTGTGTGCAGAATTGGACCCCTCAAGCTCCTGGGGCACCTGCCACAGAGTAAATAGACACTGGCCACAATAAAGTAGCACAGTCTATCAGTACCTTTAGTCATGTCACTGATACGACAAGACAAAGGGCAGGGCCATGCATTTGCTCAGCATTTGTGTCACCATAAAAATTATGGCAGCACAAATGCAACATCAGGTGACATCTATTTCTACCCTAGGATTACATTTGCATCTGTTTCTACCCTAAGATCACATTGAACAGCTACATCACACTGATGGATCACAGTCAATCTCAGGTTGACTAGTACCCATAGGTCTCTGTAGTATATACACTACTCAGAAAGCACCGCCTGCTTTATAGACAGTTGTGTCTTTTGCTCATTACACAACAAAAACAAATACAAAGAAGCCATACACACACGTAGCTCACAAACTAGTTAAAGAGAAGGCAGGGTAGGGTAGAGATGCACCTTACAGACTGAATCAGAGATGTGCAAGCTTTCATGAGCAAAGGCTCACTTCATCAGAAACTAGTTAAAGGGATATGGACAAGTCTTATAC
>NW_005842362.1:857147-861958 GCF_000455745.1 Alligator sinensis
TTGGGCTGTGGGTGGAGAGGAACTGTCTTAGGTACCCCTCTGATTTTCTTTGCCAGGAGGAGGCAATTCTTCAAAGTATTCACAGTCCAGACTTGGGGGAAGGAGGCCACAGAATGTGCCTGCCTATCCAGGTGATTGACTTTTGCCCCCATGTAGATTGTACCTAAGATCTACACTGAGGTGTACACCCCCTTACCCTCACCCTCCCTTTCCCATTTCTTGTCCTAATGGTCCCTTATGCCTAAATCTTCCTGCTTAGCACAGAAAAGAAGTCCCAGAAATATCACCACCGAGTCAGTCTCTGTAATATAGGTCCCTGATAAAGTAGCTACCAATACTTGACTGGGTCCAAAAGGCCATTGCTCCTGCATTGGAGAGTAATGGTTTTAACATCAAAGGAGGGGCAGGGGGCTGTTTGTGGGGTGGGGAAAGGGATGCCAGCAGGACCAGGGGGGCTATGGGGTGGGAGTGAGGGGCCTTTCATTTTAATCATGGATTTTGGAGGGTTTAAGAAAAGAATTTGCGATTTTTTTTTTAATCAGAGAAAACAAGGATCCCTGGTCATAACTCTGTTTCTTCTTGAACAGGCTCTCAGGAAGGTGTATGTCTCTCAAAGCAGAACTGCAAGTGAGTTTTTCAAAAATTACAGTCAGCCCGAGTGATATATAGACAGGCTTGAAAGCTAGCTCCTGGGGATGGTCACACAGGATTTTAGACAGTAAAATAAGTTCCAGTGCAGCTTATCCTAATGAAGCATTCCATCTTACCTATGTCAAATCCTGGGTCTACTAAAGTCAGTGGGGATTTTACTACTGACATTAAGGAAGCCAGGATTTCGCTGAGTTATTTATCATGGTCCCAATCTACCCAGCATAAAGCCAATATGTCTATTTGAAGACACAGAGGTCTGCCCACATGGAGTCAACTGTAGGATCTGGCCTATATCTGCACTGCATTTTTTTTTAGGTCACCCTAAAGTCTTACCTGGGGACCTGAAAGGCATCCTCAGAAGTTGTAGATGACGTCACTATTGTATCATTTCCCTCAGTGGGTTGTGTAGAAATGCACAATATGTATTTCTTACAGGACAGTGGCTGAAGGGGAGATGGATTATAAGAGCAGTTCCTGATAACGGACTCCATAATAGAAAAGCCAGTCATTGGATTTGTCCTTGTCCTGATGACTTCAGAAAAAATATACAAACATTAAACAAGAAAAGCTACTCTCTATGGTCTAATGAAAGGCAGGAAATTAAAGTACATGGCTTCATTTAAAGTCTTGATGGCCCTGTTGGCAGACTTTAGAGCAATTTTTCAACCTATGTTGTCAGATTTTTATAATGGAGAAACAATATAGGCCTTATCTCTGCTTATTTAATTGAACCAAACATCAGGATATTTCTATCTATTTTGTCTATGCACCTCAGCTAATGATAGTGGCAAACAGAGGATGGTTACTTAAGTACAATTGTCTGTAGTTTGGATGCAAAACCAATGGCATTAATAGATCAGTAATCTTCTCATTAAGACAGACATATGGACCAAAGCCCAAGATTATATCTCTGTAATTGTTATAAAAATAGGTTATAGCCTTTACATTATCTGTCCTAATATATCAAAGTCCCTACCCTTACCATTTATTCCCCAAAGCTCAACCAATAAATAGCTTCCATACACTGGGTTTCTAATAAGAAAAGAAATTAATATTGCTCCAGTCTTTTCATTTTCAAAGTTTCTTTCTGTCTTTATTTTAGAACATTTGAATTAATTTATTAGGAGGTAAGAGTGGTTCCCCCAAGTCAGAATTGCTCACAAGTGAAATTGTATTTAAACAATTCCAAAATCAAGTCATTTATTTAAAATATAAAAATGGCTTCTTACCAAGCAGTTCTGCTCCCTTTGTGGCACATTTACTCATTAACAAGGTATGTTTTTCCTTGTTAAACACACAAAATCAGCACATCCTAACAATAGAATGGGGACTTGTCATATCCAAACTTTCTACAAAACAGAGTAGAAGGCAGGGCCATATAGTACCCTATAGACTAACTCATTCAGATAGGCATGTGCTTGTATAGGCTTCAGCCTACTTCATCAGAGGCCGTGAATAGATGAGTTAATCTAAGGCTCCACATGGCCCTGACCTCCGCCTAACTTCAGATTCACATGGCTAACTAACTCTCTACCCAAAGAGGGTATCATCCCTATTTTACAATCAGAGAAGAGAAGACACAAAGAGATGGAGTGACTAGCACATGGCAGTCAAGAGCAAAACTAGAACAGATGCCATTTCTCTAGCCTTCCAGTGCCATGCCATCTCCACTGTCATAGCATTAGATCAGTGTAACAAAAGGCTGTCCAGCATTTAAGTGACTAGATGCCACATGCCCCACAGGCTGCACCAGCAGGGCCTACATGTCCTGTGGACCACACCACAGCAAACTACAGCCACGAACTCTGCAAGCCCCACCCTGCAACCACTACACTGCGCATGACTTCCCATCCCACTGCAGGCCTACATCTCTCCCATTGCACCATAAACCCACAATTTCCCTCCACTGCTGTACTGCATGCCTGGACCTAGCTTCCCTCCACGTACTGCACTACTCTGCCTCAGGTTCTGGGGCTGGGGCAGGCAGCAGAAGCTGGAGGGAAGGAGGGGGGGAGAGTTGGAGACTATGGGTGCTATTGCAGCCAGAGCAATGGGGCTAGCAGCAGCCAGGCAGGAGCCTGTAACTTAACTCCACATGGGCCACATGTGGCCCATGGGCTGCCAGTTGAATAACCTTGGTGTAATGTAATGGCCAAATGCTACATTCCTGCAAGTGCTTACCAGTTTGCAATGGTTTCTAGTGGATGTCAGGAAGAAAGAGCCTATTCCACAGGCTACTGTAAGACACCTTGTTTAGGCTTCAGGGGTGGAAATTAATGGTTCTTTTGAAGAAAAACTTTATCTGCCCTCCACATATATGAATGACTTTGGTGTCTCTATGTCCCTACCCTCTGTGATGACTAGACAGTTGAACTATACACAGGCTGCCATACACATATTCTGTCATAAAACTGATGGGCCACAATCTGAAGATTTTCCTAGACTAATTGAATCCATTCTCCTACTCATTCTTTTCCATGTAAACTGGAGGCAGTATTAAACAAAAAAAGCCCAAAAAAGAACAAACAAAGATTCCTACTCATTTTTCCCCTTCTTTTCTCATAAAAACGATGTTCTTAAAGTACGGTAATACACCAAAGCAATATCTTAATGCTACAGTGCACAGAGGCAGTCTCATAGAAAATTAGAACTGTTCCAAAAAAAATCTTACACATCTAACAGCAACAGTCCACAGTGCAACAGCCCTACCTCAGTGGAAAAGTACCTCATCAGTCTTGCCCTTTTTCTTTTTTTACTCAACTGGTGACATGAGCCAAGCACTAATAAAAGCCATGTTAGATTAATATCTTGTGTATTGGAATGTACAAGTAAAACAGCTGACATGTCCCTGGTAAGCTGCTAAATAACCACCACTGACCTCACAAGAGCTGATGTTTGGTAGGAAAGAATTAGCTTCATATTATACTCTGTTCCCTGTGCAGCAGAAGCAAGTGCCAATAGATGCTAACCACTGATGCATCTCTCTGAGGAGATCAATCCGAAGTAGCTCTGGGTTAGAACTGCATTCATTTAGTTGTCATTTTAGGAAAACGTCTTAAATTACTCATTTATTTTGAGGACTTCACCAGCCTTGCTCATAAAGTTGGGGGTGAAACAAAAGGGGTGTCTGCAAGCATAGGGCCTGCTTCTGTAAAAATAGGGGTACCCCTGATCGGCCCCATGGGTTGTTTGAGGTCAATGGTTAAAGGGGAACGTGACTTCTGGGAAAATGAAGAGGTACAAATATAACCCAGGAAACTGCTGCAGAGTGGCAATAAATGCTAGACTGGAGACTGACTCTGTGGGGTGAGGTGGGGCAGGGGGCTGTATTTCCTGTCTCCCTCGCCACCCACCCCCCCCCCCCCATTCTAGGCATGGCAGCCTTTGCCACTTTCAAGACACTCGCATGGGGGATGGGGGAAAGGGAACCCCCCACCTCACAGGCCTGGCTCAGTTCCCCAGTTCCCCCACCCCCCTGCCGAAGACCCCAGTAGGGGTAGTTGGGGAGGGGACTGCACTGTGGGAGGTGGACTCTATTCCACCACCTCAGCTACTGCTGACAATTGCCACCTGGCAGGAGGGGGCAGGGCCAGGGAGAAGGGTGGTGCAGCAGCCTCCTAGGAGGTTGTTGGGGTGCCCCTACCTGCTGGCCTGGGCCAGTGCAGGCAGGCTCTGAGCACCCTCCTCCACCCCCCACCCAATACGCAAATGCATGGGTTGGGTTCGTTGGTTCTCTAACTCATAGCGCTTTCAAGGCATTAACTCATGGCAGGCAGAATTGCCAGGAATTAACCCTTGCAGAAAACATGTACCCAAGTTCCTTAAAATGCTCTGTCCTAGAGCAGCTTGTCTCATACTACATCAGATGAGGGTTACATTTTTGTGCAACTGACCATTTTAAAGGCACTCTGCAGCTGTGAATATTTGCTGTATTATGACTACTGAATGCTTTTAGGGGTTCCATTTCATGAAAAATGTAACTTCTGTATGCACCCTAAGTCAAACTCATGCCCCATGGAATAACAATAATATCATGTTATAAATCTGAAGGTCTCTGGATTATCACTCTGCTGCATAGCACAGGCATCTGAAATGCTGGGGTAATAGTAAGGATGGAGCTATGTACTTCTACTATTAAAAACACAGGTTACTATCACTTG
>NW_005842362.1:861989-885105 GCF_000455745.1 Alligator sinensis
AAAGAGCCACTGTGAACTACATAAAGCCTATATCACACAGCCAGGTAGATCTGATTCTATCCAGCAGAGTACGGTGACACACATATACCAACCCACTCTTTATAATTGAGTTGGGGGTGCAACAGAGCAGCCAGCCTTGTATGTGCTTGGGTTTGTTCAGATACAAAGCACAGTCTGGAATGAATCATGCTGTGTGATTTGGAATAATGTAACGCATCACTGATCATGTTTTGTTTGCACTCCTGACTGAAATAAATATCAGTGAAGATGTGAAAAGAGGCCTAAGAAACAAATCACTAAGAAAAGAGGGCATAGGAGGTAAAATGTTAAGCTTGTATGGCAAGAATGGCAGAGACAAGAGGCCTAATTCTGCAGCTAGAGTTTGTCATGCAGGTTCTGTGCATAGAATAAAAGTTGAACAAGGCTGAAGGGGTCATTTTTAGCATAAAATGTTTGCTTCTAGAATAATCTGACATATTTTGACTGAGTACAAGAATTTGACTGAATTCAAGGTCATGCACCTTCACTTGGCCTCTCTGCTGAGGCTACCAGTGAGGGAGCAACTGACTTCTGTTTCATTCCCAAAAGTGCTCAGCACTTCACACTCTGTCCAAAGAGAATGTGAGCTCTATGTGCTCAGGCTCTTCGAAAACCAGACGCAGCCAGCAGCTGGATTCCCCAACTCCCAGGACCCAACAGCCGACTTCTGTTGGGTCCGGGGGATCATTGTAACTCGTGGCACTTCCTGCAAAGTACCACGAATTACAACGGGGAGCTGCTCTTCTGTCTGCACTTTTAGCCATGTTACTCTGAAGTCAGACAGAAGACAGAACAGGGTGGCACTTGGAGACTACTTTATTAAGAGAGCCATAAGCTTTCATAGGTAACAGCCTAGTTCATCAGATACTATGAGCTACTCAGTCCCCTGAGCTACCCAGTTTTTTGTCTGGCTTTGGAAAGTACACTAAAATTATCTGTAGAGATCAGTAAAATTAAATATAGTTGATGTGAAATTATGAGAGCTAGAGAGAGCTCTTGGAAAAGGAGATTATATCATAGACTGCTTTAAACTGAAATACATGTTTCATAGTTAGTAGGGCTGGAAGGGACCTGAGCAGATCATCAAGTCTGACCCCCTGCCACAGGCAGGAAAGAGTACTGGGGTCAGACGACCCCAGGAAGGTGTCTATCTAGCCTCTTCTTAAAGACCCCCAGGGTAGGAGCGAGGACCACTTCCCTTGGAAGTTGGTTCCAGATCCTAGCCCCCCTGACTGTGAAGTAGCGCCTCCTGATATCCAGCCTGAATCTGCTCTCTGTCAGTTTATGGCTGGTGTTTCTTGTTACTCCCGGTAGTGCTCGGGGGAACAGGGACTCTCCCATTGCCTGCTGGTCTCCCTTGTCCAGTTTATAGACGGCCACCAGATCCCCTCTCAGCCTCCTCTTGTAGAGGCTGAACAGGTTCAGATCCTGTAGCCTATCCTCATAGGGCCTGCCATGCTGCTCCCTAATCATACGAGTGGCCCTACTCTGGACCCTCTCAATGTTGTCCACATCCCTCCTGAAGTGTAGCACCCAGAACTGGACGCAGTACTCCAACTGTGGCCTGACCAACGTCACATAGAGGGGGAGGATCACCTCCTTGGACCTGCTCGTGATGCATCTGTGATGCATGACAAGGTGCAGTTAGCCTTTCTGACTGCATCCCCACATTGGCGGCCCATGTTCATCCTGAAGTCAATAATGACTCCAAGATCCTTTTCTGCCTCTGCTCTGACGAGAAGGGAGTCCCCCAGCCTGTAGGTATGCTGCTGGTTCTTCCCCCGCAGGTGCAGTACCTTGCACTTGTCAGTGTTGAAACCCATCCTATTCTCATCCACCCACCTCTATAACCTGTCCAGATCTGATTGCAGCTTGTCCCTCCCCTCTAGCGTGCCCACCTCCCCACACATCTTAGTGTCATCTGCGAATATGAACAAGGTGCTATTCACCCCCTCATCCAAATGGTTGATGAGGATGTTGAACAGCACGGGCCCGAGGACCGAGCCCTGGGGGACCCCACTGCCCACATCCCTCCAGGTTGAATAAGACCCGTCCACCACCACTCTCTGGGTGCGGCCCTCCAGCCAATTGATGACCCATTTGACTGTGTAGGGATTGACACCACAGTTGCCTAATTTTTTAATGAGAATGGGGTGAGAGACACCCCATGGATGGAGTGTCGAAGGCTTTTCTAAAGTCCAGAAACACTACGTCCACCGCAACACCTGCATCCAAGGATTTAGTGACCTGATCATAGAAGGCCACCAGGTTGGTCTGACAGGACTGCCTCTGATTGTTCACTGTGGATTTACTCAGCCATTCAGAAAGGTCTTAGATTGCTGCTGATTTTTCACTGCAGAAAAAACAGAGCATCAAGCTGGCAAGTCTAACAGGAAGATATAGAATTTGGGCCTTTACTAAAATGACTACATTGTTAAGTGCCCAAAAGTAATAAAAATATTTATAAAAATAAAAAAGCCTAGCAAAGATTCCTCCTACGCTGTTTTATTTTATAGTGCTTCATCAAAATACAAGGTGTCCTTCAGCTCCTCCTCCAATCCTGGGACAATAATATGTTTTATACCTTTGTAGGTTTTAAAAACAATCCAGGACTAGAAGCCATAATACTCAGATAACTCACTCTAGAAAGAAAGGAAATTATGTTCAAGGTGCTTTTCTTTGTAAGGTTTTCCATTTTTTTGCATCTGGTAAATAACTGGTAAAGAATTTACCAGATTAGCTGGGAGAAGTAAATAGAAATTCTAGAGTATAGGAATGGCTCAATAATACATCTCTTTCCAAGCACTGTTCTATCTCCTAAACAAACCATGGGAAAGGAAAAAAATAAGAAAAGTTTTAATAGTATGGCTGGCTTCTCCTTGTCAGATGATGCATTTTGTCTCAACACTGCTGGTAGCAGATATTATTTGGTTAGCTGCAGCTTGTGATTTTATGTATGTTAGAAACTTCCTGCCAGATTTTGAAGAGAAATGGTCAGGTTGATTTTGGCCCCAAATTTAAGTTTTGTAGAGAAAATATTTTGCCAAATCAAAAACTCAGTAGAAAAGCTTTTAATTCTTCTATCAATAAAATTGTTGTTTTGTCAGGTATGCTCCCCCTCTTGTGGTTGCAGTTCTATCACTGTAGCCTTATTTTCTAGCATATTTTCAACCAAAAAGCCAAAACAGACTAATAGCAAGAATAAAACCTAGCATCTAAATCCAAACATCATAAGCTGTGAAATGTGGATTTGATGTTTACTTGTGCTGATTTCAATATTTTAATGGATAACCTAACTTGGAAGGGTTTTTTTAATCCATATGAATTTGAACCCCAAGAGTGCTTCCTGTATGTATTATTAATCTCAAACAGGGAAAAAAAAAATACCACCAATTTTACTTACAGCTAGATTCTTATGGTATGGCCTGGAGACAATCAGGGGAGTCTGGATACAGCAGCTAGGCAAATCAGTTCTGATAAAATCTCCATTACTGTCCCAAAACACACCCAGACATTGTTTGAATTTTGAAAGGATTTTCTTCCCCCACCATACTGTATTTTCAAATACACCTTTCAATCAGCCAGGAGTAAAGGCAAAAGTGTCAAAATAGATGGACAGTTTTCATGAGATCTTCCCCCAAGGAGGAAGAGATAATGCAAGTCGCTGATTCTCTATACCTGTGCACCTCCCGGTCTTTTACATCTACACAGAATGGGTACAAATGTCTGTCAAATCAGGCTGGTCATTTGCATTTGCTGTGCCCAAAATACTAGTCTACACTAAACCAAACCTTAAATGTGTTCGAGGCTTGCTGAAGCCAGATAGATATCTTCCCACTTACACCAGGGTAAGTCATATCTAATTCCACTGCAGTCAGTAGAATTTCAGCAGTTTAAAGCAGGTAGGCATACTATATGTGAGTCTAATTCTTTAGATTAGATTTTCTAGGCTGAGAATACCATAGAAAAATAAGAACAGGGAAAGATATCATTTGCATGTTGGAATGGGATGTGTGTGGCATTTTCCTACTTCAGATGATGCTACATGCAAACTATGTCCATATACATTTACTGGGAGAAGCAGGACCAGACAAGAATTAAAGACAGAGCAGGGAGGTATTTATGCTTAGAGAAAGCCATTGAAAATCGTTCATAATCTAAAGCAGTGGTGGCCCTTCACTTCTTTTCAACAGCTGTACTTGATTATTTTCAGTGCAATACAGCCCTACAAAATATTGAGTTCTTTGTTTCTGCAGACAACACTTATTTCTGCCTTTTCAGTGATATTCTTCAGTTCTCTCTCAGTCATTTCTATTAGGGCTGTGTGAAGCTTCGGTCCCTGATTCTATTCAGCAAAGATTTGTGCGGGCCGGCTCCTGATCTCGGGGGTGAGCCGGGCCCGTCTTTGTGCACACAGGCTGTGGCCAGTAGCCTGGGCACGCGGGGCCGGAGAAAACCGCGGCACGGTATGGTACGCTCGAGCTAGAATCAGTCACGGAGGCGTAATGGTTGATTGAAAAGATTATTTACTTACACCCAAGGTGGTCGCGGTGTAGGCTGGTCAGCTTTCCAGGCACAGCTCCGCTTGAGTTCTCGGTGGAGGACTCTAATAGACTTGGTTCCTGACCCCGGAGCGGTTTAGGCTCCGCGGGTTCAACAATTCTCGTTCACGGAGCAGCTGAATCTCCGTGGGTTACACTCGGTTCCCAGGTCCCCCGGAGCTGTTAAGACTCCGTGGGTTCGACAATTGGGTCCATAGGATAGGGATACGTCTGGACTGCGATCGGCGATGGGGAGAGGCTAGAGGTTATATGCCCCGGAGTTGTTAAGGCTCCGAGGGTTCGGTAAATAGGTCCCCCGGAGTTGTTGAAGCTCCATGGGTTCGACAAATTAAACCTCTGTTGCCCTCTTAAGGAAAAAGCTGGGTTCGAGAGGATCAGCAGCGCTTAGAGATCCTCACGCTCCTTTCCCGAACTCCACGTGCTTTCTCTCTCTCCGACTTGGGCGGAAACTATCCAAGCCTTTTGTACGGCTAGCAAGTCAATAGCTAGCTGCCACGTGTGCCTATATTAAGATGGGAAAAGCTCCTGCACGCGGGTTCTTAATTGCAACAGAATGCTTCACTGTGCAAAAGAGCTGCAATTTAGCGGGAACACAATTTAGCGATGCCGAAGCACACACAAACAAGAAAATCACAACTTTGGGTTGTGACAAGATTCAGCCCGATTCGGTGTCCAAATCTCCAAATCTGAATCAAATCAGAGGACCCTTTAATCTCACTGAATCAAATCAGAACCCTCCGAATCGATTCAGAGAGGTTTGGAAAGATTCGGCGATTTGGACATAGACACAGCTTTTAATGTTTTTTTACGTACCTCTAGGTAATAGGCAGTTTGTGAATGCTGTAATGGCAGGGCACATGGAGTGTCCCACAGAAGTGCAGGGGGCTCCCCAGAGCGCTCAGCAGCAGACCCAAAAGTGGACCAGAAGCACTTCTGGTCCACTTCCAGGTCTGCCAGAGAGCATGCAGGGGGCTTTCCCATACCCCCCAGCTCGGCGACTGGTGCCTCCTGGGTCGGGGTGGGGCACCAGGGTCCTCCTGTGGCTGATCACCGAGCTTTGGAGGCGTGGGGAGCCCCCACCCCCACCCACACACACACACACACACACACGTGCTCCCTGGCAGACCCAGAAGTAGACTGGAAGTACTTCCAGTCCACTTCCAGGTTAGCCGCCAAGCATGTGGAGGGCCCCCCCAGCACTCCTGTGGGACGCTCCATCTGCCCCAGCATCACAACATTCACAAGCTGCGCTGGTACCTTGAGGTATGCAGAAAAAAACATTTAAAGCTGCGTCTATGTCCGAATCTCTGATTCCGATTGGTGCTCCAAATCGTTGGTGCTCCGAATCAGCATCGAATCTTCAGATTCGGATTCAGCCGAATCAAATCAGGGATAGTGATCCAAATCACTTTCCATGATTTGGGCTGAATCCGAATCAAATAGGGCCTGCTTCGCACACCCCTAATTTGTATGCCTGCAGGAATGTCCAATTATCCATAAAACATCTTCTGACAGCTCAGATTCATTACTAAGTTACTACATTTATATTTTTCATGTGCACAGGGCAATTGCTTGTATGAATGACTGCCAGCAACGTTTCAATAAATCATATTGAATGTTTAAAGAGTTCTAATTGTTACTTAGAAGCCCCCATGCCTCCCAAGCAAACCTCATTTTCAGGGATGCTATTATTTTGGTCCCAAAGTTACCCATTTCACACAAACTGTGCATTTCCTCTTGCCTTTTATTGCTGAAAATTGTCTACATCAGAAGTCAAGAATTAGGAGACTGAGCTTTGCATACTATTAGAATGAATGAATTGGATCTCCGTGCATTTTGAGATTCCTCCACAAATTAGTTGCGTCCCTCATTTAGGGCACTGACAAACATGACGGTTTGTCACACAATTGGCTACTGAAAGCATTCTATGGCTGTACACTGAAAGGAGTGCACAGCTGCAGAGCACTTTGAAATGTCCAATTATGCAACAGTCCGAAACCTTGTTGCATAAGTATTCAGATTAAGCCATTCCAAAGCATAATGCCTTCATTAACATCTGTCAGCACATGCTGGGAGCAGGGCTGGCCTGACACAGGCACTATCTTCAGATTTGGAGGGGGAGAAGGGAGGGGAGTTGCCCAGCCAGTGCTGGAGGATGGGAAGGGTGGATTGAGGCCCCCATGAGGTAAAGGGCTCCAATCTACCCTTCCCACCACTACCACCACCACTCCAAAGCAAACTGGAGAAATCTCAGAACGCACCCACTGCCTTCCTCACCTCCCATCCTGAAATAGCACGGGAACTGGCAGATGGGGAGGAGGGTTTCTGGAGACACACAGCCTCTCTCCCCAGATCAGCTCTAAAGTGGAACTTGATCACCCACCCCGCTCAACCCAACAGTGAGTGTCTCTTTGGTCAGGAGGGTCTGTCCAACTCATGACGCTTTTTATGAAGCACCACGAGTTAAACCATGGAGCTCCATATCAGTGTCCTCAGAGTCTTTATGGCATGTTACATTCCTCGTTAGGGCTCTGACAAGCTGGGTTGTATGTGTGCTGTGGTGACACACACCTAAGAAATACTATATCTGCTCGTAGCTGACATTATATGGTTAACAGCATCTATCGATTGGGTGTGTGCGCTAGAAATCTCCTGATAGATTTATAATGATTTTAATTGCTAATAGCAGAACCATCCCAAGCATTCCTAGTAGTAGTCGGGACAAACTAAGTGTCTGCTCTCTGGTGAAGAAAGGGGTTTTAAGCAGCGCTCCTGTGTTCTAGAAAATATACTTATATAAAGGAAAGAAAATTACCAGAATTCAGAGACCAGATAATATTTTGGTTAAGGTCCTACACCTCAGAGTGAAGTTAAGGTCTTGGCTTTACCACCAACCTCCTTAAGGAAGTCAAATCTCTGTGCTTCAGGACAATAAAGCTTCCTTTTTCTCTCACAGTTTGTCTGTCTCTTCTGATGTAGTTCAAGAGATCTGAAGGGCAGGGATTGTCCCTTGTTGTGTCCCATAGTGTCCCCATTCCTAGCACCCAGGAGACCCCACTCTTCTGTGACCCTTTACGTACTACAGTTATACAAAAATCAAATGGTTGAAGAGCAGACTATGCTTTTCAGATGTAGAGAGAAGCAAAGAATTAGAAACTATGGGCAGCCTGTTCCAAACACAGAAGGGATGGGGAAGTAGGGGATTTCAAAAGAACTCAGCTCCCATTTTTGACAGTAATTTAGGGCCGTTTTTCAGTGGGCCCCAAGCCAATAACTCCTTTGGGTAATTTTGAAACTATCACCCAGATCATAAGTCTAGAAACTCAGGCTCTTCCCAGCTCTGCCTGTCCTTTGCTTGAGCAAGTCATGTTTCCCCTCTGTGCTTTATGATCCAGATCAGAATTTTAAAAAAAACCAATAATATATTACTGCTGATTTCACATTTTCACAGAAGGGTATACAAACATACAAAACAGGAGGAATGACTTTACCTATGCTGATCACTGATAGCTAGAAAGTGATATTTAAAAATTTACTTTAGAAATTGGCTAGTGGCAAGAATAGATATTGCAATAGAACAATGGTCCAGGGGAATGGCAAGAGTTAATTGGTTTCTCAAGGCTGTTTGTGGTAAAGAGTCATATTCTGAGCATTTTAGCATCCAAGAGTCCAAGATTAGTAGACACAAAGGCACATACATCCTGGGAAAGATGGAAACACGCAGCAACAAAACAACCACAATGTTCCTTCCCTTAGAACCAATAACAAGATAAGAATATGCATAATTAGCATCAGGTCACAATGACCAGCTTTAACCTGGCAAAGAGACCCTGATTCCCAGGTTTTGGGGGAAATAACCAGATTAGGAGACCGGGAATGGCCAAATTAAGGTACTAGCAAATGATCAAATTAAGATATGCACGTGTTTAAAGAAACAAAGGATTAGGCTGACAGGGCAGAATGAACAGCATGATGACCACAGGGAAACCAATCATTGGTACCTGGAAATGAAGAGTTATCAGGAGAAAAAGAATAAAAAAAGGAGGGATTTTTGGAGCAACATTGGGGCATTGGCCCCCAACCTCCCAGGCTGCTAATGTGCACACTGAGAAACTGATTCAAGCAAGAACCACAAGTGGCATTCACATACTGGCCAAACATACCATCTCCTTGTGAAACCCTAAGACTGATAAGTAGGACTGTGTAGTCATTTCACTCACATTGGTCTTATTTGCTATCACTGGATGCATCTACACATGTATTTAGTCCGGCCTAGATTTACTGTGGTGTAAGGTAAGCCAGGGTAAGGGGTTTTGGGTAGGTGTCTACATATGTGAGGATTAGGGGGAAAATTTGCTCCCAGTTCCCTGAAGCCCTGTAATGGGCCCCTGCCACCACTGCGGGGAGCTCCAGGATTCCCCTAGGTGCTAACCCAGGGGCTGGCAAAGAGCACTGAGCCAAGAGACAGCCATCTCCTGGCCCCAGGGAGCTGCATGCTGCCAGGCCAGGGACAGTGTCCACCTGCCTCTTGCTGCTAGTTGCCCTACTGGCAGATCAGGGCAGGAGGCTGGGACCTGCCCCACCCCTGCAGCTCTTTCCAAGCCCTGTGCCTCAATCACCTGATCAGGGAATGGGGCTGGGACTTGCCCCTGACCAGGGCAGTTTCCAGCCAGCTCTGGGCTGCACGAAGAAATCTACACGTGCCGCCTGGAGCTGGTTGGAGACTACCCAAAACAGGACAGTCCCCAGCCACCTCCAGGCTGAACATGCTTCCCCTGTCTTAGTCGGAGGCAAGTCCCAGCCAGCTCCAGGATGGGTAGAGAACTGTCCCCATGCAAAGAGCTCCTAGCCCCTGGTCTCCCATCACAGAGTGGGGGCTGGGGAGCTTGTACCCAGCCCCAGCTTTGTGACTGCAGAGTGGGGGCTGGGAACAAGCTCCCAGCCTGTTCCCAGACCCAGCTCCATGATTGCAGAGCGGAGACTAGGAACAAGCTCCCAGCCCCTGCTCTGTGATCCAATTGTGGAGTAGGGCCTGGAAGCTCCCTGCTGTTGGGGCAGGGGAAATTGTCACAGAACTGTGTGGGGAACAAGCTCCCCAGCCCCCTCCAGTAGGGAGCTCCCAATGCCAGCTCCATGACTGCAGGGCCACTGCTGGGAGACTCATCTCCAAGACTGAACTTTGAAGTCGCAGGGCTCAGGCTAGGAGACCACGGAGCTCAGAAGATAAGGGTTTCCCAGCTCAGAGGGAAAGGTCTCCCAGCACAAGCTCTGAGATTGTGAAGCTTGGGCTGGGAGATAAGGGTCTCCCGGCCCCCACTCATGATCTAGGAGCAGGGGGCTTGGAGCACTCTGCTACCAGAGCAGGGGAGACAGTCCCCACCTGGGCACCTGTGGTAGAGCCCACCCTGGCAGCAGGCAGCTCCTGGGGGCAAGGAGCTATCTCCCACCCCTGGTGGATGGCTGACTAGGAGCAAATTTTGCTCTTGGTCAGGTGTCTACATGAGCACTACAGCACCATGACTAGTGCTGAGTAAATATGCTACTTGCATTTGCAAAGTTGTGCCCACATGGAACAAGATATTAGGACTGGTTCATAAATCCAGTGCCAACAATCACAAAAGACTGACTTGTCTTGAAGGGTCAGTAGCTGCTATCAGTCTGTGGATCTTGTATGTATAGTTCTAAAATGTATGCCTGTTATGAAAGTTTGTCTTGAAGGGGTTTTCAGAGGCTTCAGTCTTTGTAAAACACTTTGAGATGCTTAATGGAAAACCTTATAAACAGTGTAAAGTCTACCCACATCCTTCATATGTAGCCATGTTTGGGAGGGAACATGGGAAGATCAAACTCTAATCTTCCCTTAGAGCAGCGATTCTCAGCTACTGGGATGCAGCACCCTAGGTTGCCAAGAGATCTTTTGAAAGGTGCCATGGGGTGCCAAACAACACCGTTAGGTACGCAAACACCTACACAGGATTCACAAGATAAACCCAGATATTTAAATTGAGATCCATGGTGTCAAACAATTCTAACCTCTTGCAGTCTTTGCAACAGAGTTGTTTTACTATTTTTCTTCAGTCAAAAAAACAAGTGGAAGGTAAAAGCTTGCATTTTGAGTCTAACAAAGTTAAGAACCACTGGTTTGGAGTTTTAAAGTGTGGAACACACTATGCGTTTCTGATACCTAGTAGATTTAGGCCCTTCGAGTGGAGGGATGTCTTTACATACAAAGAAGACAAATAGAAGGAAGGCAGGAGGTCAGGAGATTAGTTTTAAATTTGCACTTCCAACAATACAGAGCCTCTTCACACCATATAGAGGCACTGGATTTGTAGATTCCGAGGGGATGAGTACCACTTAAATTACCCCTGTCACCTCCTTGAGTAAACTGTTTTGCAGATTTCTACCCAGCACTGACCCAGCACCTGATAGTCTTTTTTTTTTAAACAAGAAAATAACAAGAGTTTTGTCGAAAGATAAATGGTTTCAGATTATACATACTTTCAAAGAAACTCTGCAGGAGCAACATTCAAAGAACTTTAGAAATAAAGCCTTTTAACCCCAAAATGCTTGCCCACTTGCTTTTCAGAACCTGTTTCCAGTCAAGGACTTCCTCCTCCAATGCCATCTCAAGCAATTTGGTCACATATAACACTAAGAAAAATTAAATTACTTGTATAAAATACTTCATAAAATGGTAGCCATGCCACTTTTCCTCTGTGTGTATCCACTTCCAAATCTTACTGCTTCTTCCCCTATGAAGAAGAACATCTCCCTTTTTCTTCTTTGGGCATTCTATTTGCTCAGGCCTTTGCCTCCTGTTATGACTACTGCAACCCCTTCCTTTGTTTTTCTTGACAGCCATCTCACTTGTCTGGCAGCCATTTAAGACTGTTGCTGCTAAGACCATGTTCCATTACACTGACACTGTTATTAGCTTGTTCCTTGTCCGTCATTCTGATCACAGTGCTCTCCTTGTCTCAATCCATCCTCTAGAATCATGAGCTGCCATATGGCAAGAAGCAGGCTGGGTTCACTGAACAAAAATAAGCTAGGAGGCAGTTTCACTGGGCAATTTATAGGCATTGATCTGTATTACATCCTAATAGGGGTGGTAATAATGTAACAATCGAGATCGGGGATCCAAAAGATTAAATTGCTATTCTTGGCCCCATACTGTGGTCTACACATTCAGAAGACAGATACCAACTCTGTTCCTTTGAGCCCTCCTTTTCCCAGAGGTTTCTTTAACTTGAAGGTGTCTCACTTCCTTCTTCATGACTTTGATTACATATCTTTGCCTACACGCTTTAATCCTGTTGCAGATGTTCCAGGGTGCCTTTGCCATGTTGGCTACATTGGTGTGTTGGCGTTGATCAGCCAGTTAGTTACAGGATTGCTTCATGCATGGTAAAAACCTACCTAGATGCTTTTCAAATGCATGCTCGTGAGTGGATTGGAGGACTGAGACACACAGCTGCTAAATCTGTCACCAACCAGCATGCCATTGACCATAGTCACAGCCATAAAGCTATATACTCTGTATTTTCCATCATATTTGCATTTGACTATATGCATGTTTTCTATACAGTAGAAATAAATTCAATCTTCTTCAGGAGCCCTTCCAGGTTATAATAGGGCATTAAGCATACCTAGTATCTCTCCAAAATAATCAGTGCCCAAATAATCAGTTCCAAATCAGTGCCCTCCACTAGTTCCCTGTTTCCATCTAATCAAACCACATCTTTAAAACCCTCTAACTCCTGCCTACTTACCCAGTCTGTGTGGTAGTATATTCTCTACCCCTACTCTGCTAGTGATGCAAGTCTTCACTTTGCAAGCCCCTGCCCACTTCTAAAAATTTCTGCTTGTTTTTTGCAGCTAGTGCAAAAGGGTTTTTTGCAGCTAGTGCAGAAGGAAAAGAGAAAAAGCCATAAAGGTACTTTCTAATTATTTTAATATTTAAAAGCCTTAGTCTGTCTGCCCATAATGCTTTATTCGCACTCTGATTGGTTGCCTCAGCAGCCAATCAGAGTGCCCTGGACAGACAGAGACTCATGGCAGAGCACTCCCATGACAGCGGGGACTGAGGGGCCAGAGCAGGGGAGGCAAAGCCAGCACAGCTAGCCTCGTCCCCTCCCTCCACTCTTTGGAGGCAGAGTGGAACAACGGGGAATGGAGCGCCACCATGATAGAGGGGATGGAGCAGGGGGGTAAGGCCAGCGCCTCCTGCTGGAGGCAGCAGGGGTGCAGGATGCTGGCTGCACAGCGCTAGCCTTACCCCACCCCACACAGTGGAGCGCCGCCACTACAGCGGGGCCTGGGGCTGGAGCCGGGGGCAAAGCCAGCGGCACTGGTCTTGCCCCCACTCCCCCCTGCTCCTTGGAGCCAGGGGCTGGAGCGACCCCCTCCTCAACAACAGCTGGCAGGGAGGGGGAGACAGCAGGGAAGAGGGGAGGAAAGGAGGGAGGGAGGGTGACTGGTGGCTGGTCCCCACCACGACCGCCACCGCAACCATGACCTCCTCCACAACTGCTGCGACTGCCATTGCCATCACCAGCCCCAGCCCTGCCTCGAAGCAGAGGAGGGGAGCGGCCCTAGCCTCAACCTAAAGCAGCAGGGGGAGGGGGAGAATGGCCCTGGCCCCAGCCCAAAGTGGCAGGAAGGAGAGGCAGGTGGCCATGGCCCTGGCCCCAGCCCGAGGCAGGGGGAGGGGGCCAGATGTGGGCCTCTGTCTTCATTCCCCCCCCATTATTCTTGACAGGCTATTTGCTAGTATTCAATATTTGTTTACAGCACAGATGTCACAGAACCAGACTTAGGTAGAGGAATGGCTGAAGACAGATTGGCCAAGGAAGAGGGACTGATGACAGCTGAAGCTGTATAAAAATCTAAGATTGCTCCAAGGTCAGTTGTAAGTGACAAATATAAGTGAGGCTAGGAAAGAAGCTAGTGGAGGAATAGCAGAGGATGGGAGAACCTGAAGAAATGACCCAAGGGATAGGAGATGAACCAGCAAAGAATGGGCAGAGTCACAAAGCCAGTGGAGGACAAGATTTCAAGAAGTGGGGTCTGATCAACAGCAAAGTCACCTAAAAGGATGAGGCTAGAATAGAGGCCCTTTTGGAGTATCAGTGCTGGTGTCATATTCAAAATTTGTTTCCCTTAAATTTCTTCCCTGGATTCATTCTTGTCTTTCACCGTGTGACCTAAACCATCATTCATGGCAACTGCATACCACTAAATACCTGCCACATGCTAAGCCAGACATGGCAGCCCTTCAGTGGAAGGGACAGGCTGACCTACTCTACACAGGTGCAATGGAGGGTTACATTTTGCAAAATGCCTGTATGAAATGCTTTGAAATCCTCTGATGAAAAAGTGATATTGAAATGCAAAGGGCAAAGTATGAGTCAATGGCTATAGTACAAGAGAGCTGGTTTCTGTTTGTGGTTCTACCACTGGCTGGCCATGAAAACTCAGTGAACCTCTAAGTCTCCATTTCTCTATAACAAAAAAGGTGCTGCTTATCTACCTTTGTAAGCATTTTTAAGTCTGCAGGTGAATGTGCTCCAAGTCATTATTACAGGGCTGTTTTTAAGCAACATTAATTATCTACTACAGAAGCCCATTTCCCTCTGACCTTCAGCAAAGGCCAAAAGCTCAAAGGTGTTTGATTGCAATACTCAAGTGCAGCATATTGATAGCATTTTACACAAGTTCCAAGTGGGGAGTTTCTCATCTGCATGAGAATTCTAATTAACAGCTCTAATAAACCCGGTTCCAATAACTGCATCCCAGCTTTAAATACAAGTCTTGGCACCTTCCCCAGCCACTGACTGTCCATACATAAGCTGTGCTCCTAAGGACTAGTTGAAAAAGGTGATTCCAAGAGAAATAGCTCTGCACTGGAAATATTCCATTTTAATCCTCCAAATGCAAAAGTGATCAAAGGTCAAACCTGAATGAGGCTAAGCCAAGAAAGCAGTAAACCCATGAGACTATCTGGACTACTGAAAAGGCGGGAATGCCCAATCAGGCTTGTATATAATGTATTTTTGGCTTTATGGTCAAGTCCTATATCCCTCATTTAGCTGGTTTAGGTACAGAAACTACATTTAAAGTCAACCTTGTGATGGCAGGAGTGACTGAGTTTTGCACTTGTTATGGGCTAATTTAAAGAAATGCCAGCTTGTTAAAGACACTGCATATGTACAGAGTCCAGGAGCACATCTGAGAGGGACCAGCAGGGGAGATTATGCTTAGGGGCAACCAGCATGGATTCATTAGGGGCAGGTCCTGTCAAACCAACCTGGTTGCCTTCTATGACGAGGTCACAAAAACCTTGGACTCAGGTGTCGCAGTGGACGTAGTCTTTCTGGTCTTTAGGAAAGCTTTTGACACTTGTCTCTCACCCCATTCTCATTAAAAAATTAGGCAACTGTGGCGTTGATGCCTACACAGTCAGATGGGTCGCAAATTGGCTAGAGGGCCACACCCAGAGAGTGGTGGGGGATGGGTTGATTTGGAGGGATGTGGGCAGTGGGGTCCCCCAGGGCTTGGTCCTCGGGCCCGCACTGTTCAACATCTTCATCAGTGACTTGGACAAGGGGGTGAAAAGCACCTTGTCCAAATTCATGGATCACACTGATGTAAGGAGAGATGGGGCACAATAGAAGGGAGGGACAGGCTACAACTACATCTGGATAGGTTACAGGGGTGGGCGGATGGGAATAGGATGGGATTCAATACTGACAAGTGCAGGATACTACACCTAGGGAGAAAGAACCAGCAGCATACCTATAGGCTGGGGAACCCTTCTCGTCAGCACAGAGGCGGAAAAGGATCTTGGACTCATTATTGACTTCAAGATGAACATGGGCCGGCAGTGTGGGGACACGGTCAGGAAGGCTAACTGCACCTTGTCATGCATCCACACATGCATCACGAGCAGGGCCAAGGAGGTGATCCTCCCCCTCTATGCGACATTGGCCAGGCCCCAGTTGGAGTACTGTGTCCAGTTCTGGGCGCCGCACTTCAGGAGGGATGTGGACAACATCGAGAGGGTCCAGAGGAGGGCCACTCGCATGGTCCAGGGGGCAGCAGAGCAGGCCCTATGAGGAGAGGCTACGGGACCTGAACCTGTTCAGCCTCCACAAGAGAAGGCTGAGAGGGGATCTGGTGGCTGTCTACAAAACTTACCAGAGGAGACCTGCGGGGAACGGAAGAGTCCCTGCTCCCCCGAGCACTACCAAAAGTAACTAGGAATAAAGGCCACAAGTTGATTGAGAAGGTTCAGGCTAGACATCAGGAAGCGCTACTTCACAGTCAGGGTGGCTAGAATCTGGAACCAACTTCCAAGGGAAGTGGTCCTCGCTCCTACCCTGGGGGTCTTCAAAACAAGGCTAAACAATCACCTAGCTGGGGTCATTTGACCTCAGCATTCTTTCCTGCCATGGCAGGGGGTCGGACTTGATGATCTGCTCAGGTCCCTTCCGACCCTACCAACTATGAAACTATAGGATAACCTCACTTATTTACGGGAACCAACTTTACATCACAGAAGACACTCTGGACAGAATCCTATTTCACTTGATGCACCCAAATGGCTGTTTCCCACCTGCATAACTGACAGTTGAGGCACTTAGCACAGTTTACAATCCTACTCCACATGCTACACAGATGTGTGGCCCTCCATATGTCCATTCAGTATGGGTAGCAGGCTGCACTCTGGCTAAGCAGGAAAACAACTCCATATACACATACCTCAGTGTAAATCAGGGCACTCTCCTCACCCTGATAGCATTTGAACCTCCATATTTTTAACTTCCCAGCACAATGCTCTAATCATCAGACCACAGATTAAGCATTATCCTGTCCCCTCACCAGTCCTGCTGCTTGAAGCCAAGCCACTGCACCTTGTATTAATAGTCATTGGATAAAATGGTGGGAGAGCAATGAATTAGGGAAGTTTCCATCCCTTTGAAAGCAAGAATTGAGACCAGGATTGAGGGCCTGCTCCTTGCCACAGCAGCCCTCACTGACTCACACACTCTCCAGCTTGTTTGCTTCCTCTTGGCTCTGTCTCTGGCTGCCCAGAGAATCTACTTCAAGAGGAAGGCCAGAGAAAGTATCATTCAAAGGGTGTATCTACATGAGACATTTGCTGTGGAATTGCCTAATATTAGCTCCACAGTAAAGACTCAGCATCTACACGTGCAACCCAAGTAAGCCGCAGTAAACTAGTCAACGCTGCCATAGGTTAGTACTTGTAAAAAACAAGTACTATCCTGCGGCAGCATTTAGTGCACCACAACACTAATGGGGCTGACTGGGGCATGACAGTGCTTCAGTACAGGGTCTGCCTGCTAGCTAGCCCTGCACTGGAGCACCTTTATGCCCCAGCCAACCCCTCCACAGCATATTGAGCCAAGTCAGAGTAGCCCTAGGTTGGCAGGCAGACCCTCCCTCCCCACAACCCTGCCTCCCTGCAAGCTAGGGCTGCTCTGCCCTGGCTCAACATGCTGCAGACTCAGGCGCATGTGGAAACATGACACCCGAGAGCAGGGAACTCCAAAGCAAACTGCCCCAGAATTTATTCAGTTGAATTAATTGCATATGTGGATGCACCCAAAGTGGTGCACAGTGATCTTCTGATGCTGTGCACTAAACAAATGTTCATGGTTTAAAAGAGGAAAAAATAAATAGAGGAAGGCATAATCCTGAAGATTTCAACTCTCTTTTCTTCAACAGGAATGCAATTTCATATGAACTCTGAGCTGTGCAATAGAGGTTAGCTGGTTCAAACCAAGTGGAATTTTGAGGCTCTTGGCTTATATAATATTTTCCCTCAGAAATTAAGAAAGTTTTCTTGCTGCTCGAGTTCACCAACAGTAAAAGCATGCACTGCATTAGCTCTGTACTGTGCACTTGCACTCAGGGCTGCTGTAGGCCACATTTCTATCTTAGGTTCTTTATATGGCCTCTTTTACCAAAATGGCTGAGCACCTCAGAATCTTTTTAATGTATTTCTCTTCACAATGTCCCTGTGAGATAGGGGAAGACTGTCATCTCTTATGGTGCAGATGGAGAGATGAGACAGAAGGATTATCTAATTTTCAGTCACACAGGAAGTCTGTAGCGAAGGAATAAATTGAATAAGTCTCCCAGGTCTCAAACTAGGATCCTTACAATGGAGCTATCTCCCGCGCCCCACCCACATTTTATAAACTGGTAGATTGTCTCTGCCCCTTTACATCACACTTTGACAAGCTCCATTCCTACATTTTTGTCACAGTTGTATTATTTTATTTTTTCATGATATAGAAAACCATCTCTACGGCTGAACAAATGCAAAACTTAGCTATATTGATTCTGCTGGCAGTTACATTCAGTGGCAGGGGTTGCACCACTATAAACCAAAGCAGAATTGAGCCAAGGAATTAAATTTGAATTCAAATGGAAAATGAAAAAAGTGGATTAGAGTCACCATTACTTTTCATTGGATGTCCCCATCTCTAATTACAGAAAGTAGGATATGAACAGATGCCAATTGCATTCAGCAGCCTGATGAACTTTTAGCTATTAGCAAGTAATTTAGGCAACAGATTCATGCCCATAAAATATGCAGATTACCCCATTGATCATCCATTAAGCTTGCCCAGGCTTGGCTCATTGACCACAACTGTTTGTGATATGAGTGTTCATGGTTTTGTCACCATTTCAGTTTGGGGGGAGGTCATCAGGAGGTTTGGGCCATCAGTGCCAAGCTCACAGAAAGCAGCATCCCTGTAAGAAATGAATCATGGGTTGAATGTACTGCTTCAATCACAATAAAGAAAACAGAGGGTAGAACATGAGGGTGGGTCTAAGTGATACCCAAGCTGAAGGGCCCTACATAAAACAAAAGAAGCAGGGTACCAGAAACAGTCAAAAAAAAGCCATGAAATGCAGCCTGGTTATGAAATGCAGTGCCCAGCAAAGAGAAGACAAATGATCTGAAGCAAGTTTTAACCACTGGCTAAACAATACACAAATTTAATTTCTCCTAATAAACAATTCCAGCTCCACAGCAGCAGATACTACTATTCTGAATTCCCTCAGCTAGGTAAATACTGTCCATGCTTTCAAAGATGATGCCATACAACCCAACTCTTGGCCATTGCAGTGAAAGTAGTTCCACATTTATGCTATTTGATCTCTGAGCAGTCAAACTGACTTCTCATCCTGGTGCTTTACCAGTGCACTTGTCAGCATTCAGCATGAATGTGGGCCAAAAATAACCTAAGAGAATAAAATTAACCTTACAAATATTGAGAGTGTCCTGGCTCCCTCATCCTGGAGATTGTTAGTAAAAGGGCATTTGTCACTGATAGATACCCATGTCATTCACAGTTCCCACTTACAGGGGCTCTGAAAGAGTGACAGGTACTTCTAAACACAATGTTTTTAATCATACAGTTGTATTTAATAAGGATGAAATCCATCCCTCTCCAGAAGGCAGGCATTAGGATTACACCCCACCTCAGTCCTTGTTCTGGCCTTTGGCCAAGGTATTAGAACTAATCACTAGAGATTTTCAGTGTTCTAGTTGAATGAATTAGGACTGGCCCAGAGTTCTCTATTCAAATGTTTTCCACTATGTTCCTGCCATCTCTTTCCATTATGGCTGCCTATATGCAGTCTTTTTTCAGGCTATGGAAACAACCCATCACTCACATATTTATGAGGTGGTGTAGCTTTTAGCAACCAGGTCCCTAGCCCAAAAAACCAAAAACAGAGGCAGAGCATAATTTGTCAAGCAGGAAGAGGGAAGAGCACAAAAGAGCTGATTCTTTCTGAGCCCTGACTTGCTGGCATTAGAGACAGGTAAGGAAATAGGGAGTGTGTTCTGAGTAGTTGATCTGTGTGTATTCAGTGTGAGGATGGTAAAAGAATGTTGCCCTGTTGAGAAATATAGCCTAAAAAGGCCTAAAGCTGGTTCTGTAGTAGATGTTCTTCCTTTTCATAGTTGTTAGGGGCTGGAAGGGACCTTACAGATCATTGGGTCCTGCCCCCCTGCACTTGGGCAGGAAAGACTGATGGGATCAGGTGACCTCAGCAAGATGGGCATCAAGATGTTTTTTGAAGATCGCCAGGGTGGGTGACTGTACCACCTCTGGGGGCAGCCTATTCCAAACCGTTGGCACTCAACTTGTAAATAAGTTTTTCCTTATGTCTAGCCTGAAGCAATCTTCTATCAGTTTGTGCCCATTATTTCTTGTCCTCCCCTGTGGGGCCTTGGTGAATAGACACTCCCACAAGCCCTGATGTATGCCCCTTGATATACTTATAGGCTGCCACCCAGTCCCCTCTGAGTTTTCTCTTCTCCAGGCTGAAGAGTCCCAAGTCTTTCAGCCTCTCCTTGTATAACCTGGTCTCTAGGCCTCTAATCATGTGCATGGCCCTCCTTTTGACTCTCTCGGGCTTCTCCACATCCTTCCTGAAGTGCAGCACCCAGAACTGGACACAATACTCCAATTGCCTTCTAGTCTTACTCAAGATGCCTCTGTAGATGCATGCCAGTGTTTAATTAGCTCTGCCAGCTATGGCATCACATTGGAAGACTCCTTTAAAATTTGATAGAAAACGGTGACTTTATTGTGTTTTTGAAAGTTCAGAGTTTCAGAGGATGCTGATAAAATGTTATAGAAAGGCTTTTGTCATTAAGTTCTACAGAATTTTAGAACAGTTTTGTATGGAAACCTATTGATTTCATCTATCCTAAATTTTTCATAAGGGTTGGTCCCAAACCCTAAAAAGACTGTGCACTAAAGAACCTGGTTCTGTAACACACAATTGAGGGTACCCAACACATCTAAAGAAGATGCTCTACACAGCTTATAGAATCAGAGCCTAAGAATGGAAACACAAGTGTTAGAGGGCCAGTTGAAGATAAAAAAAATCTTTCCATTAATTCCAAAAGGATTTGGCTCAAGCACAAAGTGCAGAAAGCTTTTCTCCACCCTCCTCAAAAGCTATGCTAACCATTCAACCATGCCCCCACCCTAGCGGAAGTCAAGCCTTAGAGTCTCACTCCTTAGGTCAGCTGCAGGTATGAGACTTTCCCCACCCCTGCACCTCCAGAGCTATGCTATCAAAGCACAGCAGCTAAATTTAAATGGAACTGAAACAGCGAGCTTTGTTTGAGGAAAAACCCTTCTTCCTAGCAATGTGAATGGGTCAACTAAGCCTGCTGGTTTAGAGATCAGAGAAAAGAAAGCAATGCATTGCTCATCACACTTTCTCCAGGACAAGAGCCATAGTTTTGTCTTACACATGCAAATGCTGAGCCTGGCAGGGATATTTCAGATTAGCAGTTTTAAGCGTCACCACCAAGAGCGTCATCACCAACAAGCTTCCATATGATTCCACAAGTCCCAAGGAACCGTAGCACTGAGTTATCATCCGTGCCCCAGGCTAATACTCTCAGCAACCCAGTGCTCATTGCATAGTTAGCAACAGCAGTGTCAATAACAATAACCCTACAAACTTCCTGCCTGGAAGACAAAGTAACATTGTTATACAGGCACATACCATACATGCTCTGAGGCCCTGTGTCTTTTTATGGGACATTTTCTCTTCGTGGTAAGGAGGCTGTGCAGATGGGCAAAGTTCTGAAGCCAACCTGCATGATTCTGTCAGTGGGAGCTGAAGGTGAAACTGCAATGGTAGCATAAAGCATATAGACCAGGGATTCTCAGCCACACAGTATTATCACTGTTGGGTATACAAATATGATTCACAAGATAAACAGAGATTTCAAGCCAAGCCATAGTTGTGGTATTTCTGAGGTCTTGGCAACTGGAAAGCTTCTCTATTATTTTTCTGTCAGCAAAAAGAGTGAAAATGAAAAAGCTGTCATTTTCCAGGGGGTACCTCAAGTGTTTCCAAGAGTACCTTGAGTCTAAAAAAGTTGAGAAACATTGATATAGACTGAAGGTTTGTATTACGGTTAAAATAAGCCCAGTCTTAGTGACATCAGTGGGAATTTGCCTGTATAAAGTCTAAGTAAAAGCAAAAAACAACAGAGTTTACCCCTGAAAGATAACTCTTCAGCTGTAGATTGTGTCTTACAGCTGTGGATATGTTGCTGTCACTGCTGCAGGTCCAGACCACAGGGGCAGCCATGATATCCCCTGGTGGTCATATAGCCCTTGCCTGGATCAGGCTCTACTATAGCCCCTTCTTGATCACTTTCCTGCCACACCGTCTTCTCATTAGAAAGATAATGTAAGGGAGACTGCCATGAGCTTTAGAGTGAACCCAAGTCCGTAAAAATCACCAGTGGGCTCCTCCTGGACCCCTTTAGTCATAGCTTTGCCTTCAGGCTAAAGAGGCCGTCTCAGCCTGTCTGCCTCTGTAGGGCACCTGTAGCCTTAAGGGCTCAATCCATAGCTCCATCCTCCCCATACCATCCCCATCCCCCACAGGTTTTATTGTTCAGTGATGTCACCTGATGTTCATTCTATTTAGCCCCTCTCCAGGCTCCTCAATAGTCTCAGCCCCTCTCTCCGGGCTCTCAGACCCTCTAATCACCTGCCCCACCACCTCTGGGATACTGGACCCTCAGGTCCCACATGCAGCTGTTTCCTGGGTTCTTGGATTCTCTGGCCTGATGCAGGATTTGGGGCCCTCAGACCCCCTGGTCCCACATGCAGAGCCTCTCTAGATTCTCAGACCCTGGTTGCATGCTCAGCCCCCACTTGCTGGGCTCATGGACCCTCTAGTATGACTCACAGTCCCTATCAGACTCATGGACCCTCTAGTCCAGCTCTTACCGCTTCTCTTACCCCTACTCTTTAACAAATTCTTCACCTCCATTTTCTTGTGCAGGGACCGGGACTCCCCCACCATGATTCAAGACGGACTTGAGGGGAACGCCTCAAGACCTAAGGTTGAGGAGGACCGGGTTAGAGTGCTTCTGGAGGGGCTGGACGTGTTCAAATCAGCAGGTCCAGATGCTCTGCACCCCAGGGTGTTGAGGGAGCTAGCAGGGGTTATTGCAGGGCCCTTGGCACGGCTTTACGAGTGCTCATGGTGCTCGGGCCAGGTGCCAGATGATTGAAAGATAGCCAATGTGGTCCCCATCTTTAAAAAAGGGAGGAGGGAGGACCTGGGCAACTATAGGCCTGTCAGTCTTACCTCAATCCTGGGGAAACTCTTTGAGAAGATCATCAAGGAGCACATCTGTGATGGGCCGGCATCGGGAATGATGCTCAAGAGCAAGCAGCACGGTTTCATTAGGGGCAGGTCATGTCAGACCAACCTGATTGCCTTTTATGATCAGGTCACAAAAGCATTGGATGCAGGTGTCGCCGTGGATGTAGTCTTTCTGGACTTCAGCAAGGCCTTTGACACTGTCGACCACCCCATCCTCATTAAAAAACTAGGCGACTGTGGCATCGATGCCTACACAGTCAGATGGATTGCTAATTGGCTGATGGGTCGTACTCAGAGGGTGGTGGTGGATGAGT